>NC_135220.1:19069790-19349790 GCF_052324685.1 Brachyhypopomus gauderio | reverse complement strand
TATATTAAATTTTAGGCTCGTTATTTAGTTATATCTGCCTTCTGTTGTACAACAGAGGCTTACCACATAAAATACAAGTTTTATCACCATAGTTTTGAACACAGACATACACCCACACACCCATGCACACCCACTCATACCAGTGTAGGAGCCAGAGTACATGTAGGACTGCGTTAATAGTCGAGTGTAACCATGAACATGTGGCCGTCCTGCCTCAGCGCTGTATAAAGGTCACAAAAGGAACCAGCAGGCTGAGAGAGGTGAGGAGAAAACAGGCCTGCAGCATCAGAGCTTTATTGGCGGCTCTCTGGACCCCAACAGGGGGTCCCACCGAGGTCCTTGGGATACACTTGTTCTTTCGCCTCTGCAGGGAGCCATCAGGGCTTGAAGGGTCATATTTGTCTCCCATCTCTTTACTGTCCGCGTCCTTAAGGCCGTACAGCTCGTTTTGACCTTTGCCCTTGCGGCCGCGGTATCTCGCGCAGGTCCTGTTTCGTCCCCCCTTTGGGGGCGCTGGGAGAGAGGAGGAGGATGTTGGGAAGTGCTGGTCTTTGTGTGGCAGGTGAGGGTGGTGGTGATGTGAACGGTGATGGTGGTCCTTCTTCAGTGACACTCCCACGTCTCCCTGACTTGACTTGCTCTGGTGTAGTGACTCTGAGCCCGTGCAGGTGGGAAGTTCCTCTTTCTTCACATGCTTTAGATCCTTCCCTGCCAGGAGGGGCGGTACCACGCACACCACAGAGGAGGTGGAGCCACGGAAGCGCCGCAGCCAATCCCAGAGCGGCACGGCCTTGCAGTCACACTCCCACGGGTTGTCGTTGAGGCGCAGGTACTCCAGTGCGGCCAGCATGGCTAGGCTCTCGGCCGGCAGCTCGGGCAGCGAGTTGTTGAAGAGGAACAGAGTGGTCAGACGCCGCAGGTCGTGGAAGGACAGGTGGTGGATCCACTGGAGCCGGTTCTGGTGCAGGAGCAAGCGGTCCAGGGCGCCCAGTCCGCGGAATGTGTTCTGGTGGAGACTCCACAAACGGTTGCCATGCAGGAAGAGGTGGCTGAGGTTGAGCAGGTCCACAAACATGTCGTCCTCAAGGAACTCAAGCTCATTGTCCTGCAGCGGGACGGTTCATGAGTTAGAGGAAATGAAATCAACAATCAAACATGAAGCTACACACACTCATGCACTGAAGGGATGCCATCAGTCTAACTTCAATGTTTATACAGTAATAATTTAGACCTGAGAAATCTTGACAAAAATACAAATGCATTATATATATATATATATATACAGTATATATATATATATATATATATATATATATATATATATATATATATATATATATATATATATATATATATATATACATAAAATGCATTTTTATTTTTGTATATATATATATATACACACACACACATTTTTTTTTCAGCATGGGATTTCATATTTATATCTTTTCTTTCTTGAAGCAAGAATAATTTTGTGATGACTAAACTGTACAAGATATTTAGATATTTAGCCTTCAGAACAGCTTTTATCATGCTTTAGTTGGCAAGGTGGATGCCTACTTAGCAACAGCAGGGACTGGGACCACTGCCAGGATGATAATTTAATGTCTGCACAAGACCTTAGGAATATTTGCAGGAATGTTTTTGTGCCTAGACAACTGTGCCAAGCTAAGCATTTTATAGCACATTCAACTTAATTCAGTAGAACAGAACCTGACAGATTCTCAAGGTGAGTCTTATGAGAAAATACTGCAGTCAAACTTGCCAATAAAGTCTGACTATGCTGTCTGGATGCCCTAAAGCCCCCCTACCTGCAGGTAAAGGTACTGTAGATTGTGCAGGCCATCAAACAGGCCGGCAGGCAGGCTCAAGAGGCCACAATGGTACAGGTGGAGCGCGTGGAGGCGCCCCAGGCCCTGGAAGGTTTCAGGGGCCAGAGAGCGTAGGTGACGGTTGTCGCCAAGGTCGAGCTCCTCCAGGCGGGTGAAGCCCGTGAAGGTGGAAGGCTGAATGTAGGAGATGTTGTTGGAGTAGAGCCACAGCATGACGGTGGTGGGGCTGAAGTGGCCCTGGAGAAGACGCTGGATCTTGTTGTTCTGCAGGAAGACACGCTCGCTCTGAGCCGGGATGCCCTCGGGGACCACCTGGAAGTTGTGTGCCTGGCAGCTGACAGTACTGGGGGAGTTGTAGCAGATGCAGTGGCGTGGACACGCCTGCGATAACTCCAGGCCGCACAGCACCAAGAGGAACTCCAGACCACAGCCTACACACACACACACACACACACACACACACACACACACACACACACACGCGCACACACACACACACACACACACACACACAGGAAGAGACAGGGCATGGAGTAAAATCTGTAATTCATGGGTAACCAGTTTGCCTATTTCTCTGCCCCACACAGCTTGAGCTGCAGGTGCACACTCAACAAACTCAACACAACTAGAACAAAATGGAGATAAAGTATTTAACCAAAAAGATGAAGCCATTATGTGCAGTGGTGAGATAAGGATGACAGTGTGAGAAGCAGGAAAATGAGAAATTGAGAGGGTGGATCAGATATGGGAATGGGATTAAAAGGTTTGGATATTGCAAGCAGCCCCAGGTATGCTGAAACATCTGAGTGTCTGGCAGTGTAGCAGAGCATCTTACAGCACACGCTAATGGAGTGAATTGGAGTTTTTGGAGCCCTGGTCCCTGAAAAAGGATCCTCTGTGTGAGTTTGCATGTGCATGTCCATGTGAATGTCTGTGCTTGTGCAAAGGGGGGCGTGTGTGTGCTGGTACCATTGCCCTTGTGTGTATTTGTGTGCGTGTGAGTGTAGGTGTGTGTGTGTGTGTGTGTTTAGGTGTGCATGTGGCACATGCATCCGTGTGTGTGTGTGAGAGAGAGACTGGTAGTGGAGCCAGGCAATGTGAATGGAGAAATAAGGATAAAGCACACTGTTGTATAAATGTGAATAAGCATGGGTGAGTATGGATTGCATCAGTTCGGATACTCTGAAGAATCTGGAACACTGGACAGAGAAGGAGAGAAGAAAGACAGAGAGAAAGGAGGAGAAAGGAGGAGAAAGGAGGATTCAGAGGTGCGTCACGAGTGGAATTCTGAGGAGACGGAGGGGATTGAAAGGAAAACTGAGCCAAAATAACTGGTCCAACGTAAGAACGATCATTTTAGAGAGAGGCTCCCAAGCATCATGTAAAAATGACAGATATAGAGATTTATAGAGAGAGATTAGAAGGAGAGAATTAGGGAGATTAGAGAGAGAGAGAGAGAGAGAGAGAGAGAGAGAAAGAGAGAGAGAGAGAGAGAGAGAGAGAGAGAGAGAGAGAGAGAGAGAGAGAGAGAGAGAGAGGTGGGCGGGAGGGTCGTGGATGTTGGAAAACTGAGTGATGCCTGAGTGTGGTGCTCGTCTGTGCTCTGACACTGCCAAGCTTGCATGCACACACACACACACACACACACACACACACACACACACACACACACACACACACACACACACACACACACACACACACACACACACACACACACACACAGTTCCTCCCTGCGGCAGTGGCACCAGCAGCTCTGTGGGTGCTGGATTTTCACATTCGACTGTTTGCTCTTCAACTACTTCATTTACAGCTCTGCAGAGTTACATCTGGATAAGGGGGAGGTGACTGGTGTTTTCATGTACTGTGTGTGTGTGTGTGTGTGTGCGTGTGTGTGTGTGTGTGTGTGTGGGACAGGTGGTATAAGTCTTGGATTGCTTGGTTACATGGTTACACATGCAGTGTTGTGGAGACTGTCAAACAGCGTTCAGTCATCATGATGTTCTCACTGTGCGTTTGTGCATAAAATTCCATCCTCACATCTTCAGCTTCACTGGTCTTTTCCACCAGAGCTTTCTGTTTCAAATCACAACTTGATTCTTAACACTTAACACATGTAAACCAAGCACTTGAGAGCCGAGGTACCGAAAATTCACAGAGCTCTTAAAAAGAAACAGAGAGATCGAGAGATTCAAAACTGTAATCAAGTACACAAGACATTTCTCACCTGGACTCATGTTTGGACATACACACAGACACACACACACACACACACACACACACACACACACACACACACACACACACACACACACACACACACACACACACACACACACACACACACACACACACACACACACACACACACTGGCATGCAAAGTTTTGGCCATCCAGGTCATAATTTCTGAATAGCTAAATGAGCTTGACTGGATTTTTCAAAAGGCATGTTGTAAAGATTACACATTCCTTTAATATTTGAAATGGATTACCTGTTCATTTTCATCTTTTACAGTTTCTTTTTAAAAATTAAGAAGGAAAATGTCCTGAAGCAAAGCTTTGTGAATACTACATGCTAGGTAGTTAGCAGCACCTCCTTTGGCAAGTAACACAGGTTGATAATGCATTCTGGAGCCAGATAAGTATCTCTCAGTTCTTGGCTGGGGGATTTAGCCCATTCCTCCTTGCGAAACTCTAATTCTTCTGCAAGGTTCTTCCATGCAAACCTCTTTTGAAGTTCATCCACAGAACTTGATGATGTTTAGTTTGTGTTCCAGCTCTGTTAGATGTTCTTTTCAAACTTCTGCCACTGAATGTTGTGTTTAGGAGGCAGGAAAGGTTCCTCCTGACGACTTTTCCATGAAGGTCATATTTGCGCAGGTGTCACTGCACAGCAGAACAGTGCACAACCGCTTCAAAGTCTACTAAATCTTCCTGAAGGTCTTTTGAAGCATGGGTTTGGATTAGCCTCTCTAAAATGGCCTTTGATTAGTGTTTCTAACAATCCTACGAGCAGTTCTCCCGTAACGGTTTCTTGGTCATCCAGACCTCAACTTGACCTCAACCATTCCTGTTAACTGCTATTTCTTAATTACATTACAAAATGAGGAAATGACCTGAATATGCTTGCCTATATTCTTCTACACCTCTTTTGCTCTTTGGGCATTAGTATTTTTTATTTGAAGTTCTTGTTCACATGTATACTGATATTTATTTTCTTTATGTTTTTACCTTTCATTGACAAGAAACCTTTTTGGTTTTAGGTCACAGAAAGACGTTTTCCATGACTACTTTCATGAGGAAGATATTGAGAAACTCAATTTTAATCTTAAGATTACAAAGATTAAGTGTGCTGTTATCTCCTTTGTTTTGGATACATGTTTGTTTGAATGAAGTGAGTTTACAGTGGTGGTTTTATAGTGCTGGTTTTAGGTTTGCTAACAGCACTTGTTACAAGTTGACCTGTAAATGTACAGTTACACTCATTGTACATACTCTTAACAGCACAGCACCATGTACATGTGGACCAGTTATCAGTGCACAGGGCTGCTGCTTAGAGGAGACCATGGCTGCTGGATGTTGGGACAACGCTTGAGTCTGTGTATAGACAGAGCTTTGAAATTCTTACCACCGGGCTTTTGCTAATCATGACTCTCAACAAGCCTGATCTAAGTCTGATTTATTTGAGATTTCAAATTTTTGCATGCTATTCATTTTTCTTTCTTTAAAATTGTATAAAACAAATAAATAACACACTGATCTTGTTTCATCTTTAGCTTCATGCATAGTGGAGATCAGTTCATCTTGTACTCACTCACTTCTTCAAAAATTAAGAATCTATATTTTTATTTATTTATTTGCCTTTATTTAACCAGGTTAGTTCCTTGAGATACAAGATCTCTTTTACAAGAGAGACCTGGCCAAGAGAGACCGAGCAGCAGCACAAATTACAACATTCAAGATACATTCAAAATCTCACATAAAATTAATTAAAACACGCACACACAGATGATCTGGACCTGACTGATTTTATCAGAGTCTTAAATCTGTTCAAAGAAACAAGGTCCTTGATTTTTATATCAGCCTGTAACCGGTTCCATGTGTATGGAGCAGCAAAACAAAAAGCAGTCTTTCCTAGCTCTGTTCGAGCTCTAGGAACAGCAAGTTGCAAAAACTCACTCGAACGAAGACTGAGCAGACTTTGCCTTCTATTCAGAAGACAACATAAATAATTAGGCAAATTCCCAATTAGTGCTTTGTAAATAAAAACATACCAATGTGCAAAACGTCGTGCCTGCAACGAAGTCCAATTCACTTTTGTATATACCAAACAATGATGAGTAAGAGGTCGACAGTTTGTTATAAATTGCAAAGCTGTCCAGTATGCTCAAACAGTGCACAGGAGCATTCATATACAAAATATCTCCATAATCTAATACAGGCATGAACAATGCTTCAACTAACTTCTTTTTTACAATAAAAGAAAAACAAGATTTATTTCTATAATAAAAACCTAACAAAAGTCTAAGCTTTTTAATTAGATGTTGAATATAAGGTTTAAAAGATAACATCATCAATTAAGAACCCCAGATATTTAAAACTAGACACTAGTTCAATCTGTTGACCCAGTTTAGTACAGATAGACACATTAGCTGTTTGTGCTTTTGACAAAGAAAAAAACATAAGTTTAGTTTTTTCAGCATTTAATACAAGACGCAGATGGGATAATTGTTCTTGTATTTGATCAAAAGCTGACTGAAGATATTGCGAAGCCTCTGCAGAATTTGGTGCAGAACAGTAAATAACTGTGTCATTTGCATATAAATGTAATTTAGCATTTTGAATATTTTGGCCAATACTGTTTATATAAAGGGTGAAAAGTAAAGGACCAAGGATGGAACCCTGTGGAACTCCCTTGTAGAGCTGGAGCTCCTCAGAAGCATCATCCTCTACTTTAACTCTTTGAGTTTTTAAACCAACCTACAGTCTGTTCTGAGAAGCCAGTTTCCAAGAGTCGGTCAATCAAAATAGAATGGTCAACAGTATCAAATGCTTTTGCAAAGTCAATAAAAAGTGCAAAACAGCAGTGCTTATGGTCAAGAGCCTCAATAATAACATTTATGCAATCCAATATGGCTACATGGGTTAAATATATTTGTGCTGATTATTACTAATCCTTCTCTCTGACTCTTTTTAAGATTATTCCATTTTCCCTTCCTTTTATGTTCATCCTCCCCACCCCTCTACCCATTTTCATTATGGTCCAATTTCAATTATTTTGAAACCTTATCTGGACATTTATATTGGGGAAATACTGGCTTGCTAATTAGTTATGGGGCTGCTATTTTACACCATGTGTTTGTGTGTACATGTGTGTACAGCCAAGTGCTAGAGTCTGATGAGCTGTCTCTGGATAAAAGGACTAATTTTACTTATATTTTATTTATCAGTAAGGACATGCCAAAATGACTATGACTCCATTCAATTATTTTATCTCCCCGAGAATTCTTTTTGTCATAGTTTTGTTCTCATTTTCTCTCCTGAAAAGGGCCTTTTTAAATCCCCCTTTTTTCACTTTCTCAAGGATCTCTTTTTGAAAAGGTGCGTCTCTCTCTCTCTCTCTCTCTCTCTCTCTCTCTCTCCCTCTCTCCGGCAGAACGCTGGGGACGGGGTGCTTCTGTTGTAACGCTAGTGGGTCTGAATACTGAATCTAGATCAGGGCTGGGGGTGGAGAGTGAGCCTTTGACTAATGGATTAATGTTGTACAGAACTGTAATAAGAAGAGACATGCTATGATAAAGAGACTTCCAGAGAGAGAGGGTGAAAAATGTCGTGTGGATTGAGATGTCACCACAGCACTGCTCTCGACACGCCCAATCAGGGAGGCCACGTAGGCACACAACAGAGCCTGTAAACAGTTGTACAAACGCTGTCCTGTCACACCACTAGTATAAACACTGTCCTGTCACACCACTAGTACAAACGCTAGTCTTTCTTTTAGATCACCAGAACTCTGATTTTTGCTCTTCTCTCTACATCTTGCTGGTTCTCCCTCACTCCGCACTCTGACCCTGAGCGATGTTGCTAACATCTGGTTGCTGGGCGACTAATTGAAAGGCGGGTGGTAGGGACATGCCTACACACATGAAGCATGTTTCGCTCTGAGCTGGGTGAATGTAGGACCAGCATTAGCACTCTGCCATTGAACGGGCTTCGTCTGTCTATATACTTAGGCACATCTGCGCTAATGAGCGCTGATTCCCTCCGCATCCCAGTGTCTCTAGGTTGGTCTGCTGCTTTCACCAATCCCTTCTCTCTGACCTCTGACCTCCGATCACCCCCGTCCCTCTTTGTACTGGACAGTTTCCTGCTCCTGTCAGCAAGAAGCCCGCTTCTCTATCATTGTACATATTTATGGAGAGTGTTAGCGCTTTGCTCTGCTTTCTTATCTTCAGCGTACAAGTCACAAGCTTTCCTTAAAAACTGATTAAATAGTATAACCCCAACACGGAGGAAGACTGTGACCAGAAGGCTTGTGATGCGATTCTCTTAGAAAATTCTCTCAATAGAAAAACCGTCTGTGTGGTATGCAAGAGCTTTCTGTTGTGTTTATTGCAGGAAATCATCTCAGTGGATAAGTGGACATTGCCACATGATAGTAAATAAGTGAGTATTTTATTTACAGATCACATTTAAACTCAAGGTGTACTGTACATAGTAATACATAAAAGACAAGGACAATACCAATGTATTAAAACAATCACACGAACCATCACATACATGTTGACAGTCCAAAAAGTCTAAAACAACACAGAAAAACCATCACACTCATTTGAAGAAGTCAAAGAGTTTTTAACCTGGATTTAAAAGCAGAGTTTTGAAGCTTCAACCACAAAGTTTTGGTCACTGAGCTTCAGCCTAGACACTCAATTACAAGTGACCAATCGAATGTACTCCAGTATAACAAAATTCTAACATCATAACATCTCTCACCTACAACATCTCTAACCAATGACCTCTCACCCATGACCCCTCTGAACCATGACCCCTCTCACCCTGCTTATTGTATAAACATGGATGGCACTTTGCTCTCTGACAAATACAGCATTTCAAATGCAAGACAGATTCATGATCTCAATCACACCCCGGCAGAAATGACGGGAAGGATTTAGAGAGTGTGTGTGTAAGTATCATAAGGAGGGAGAGAGCGATTGTGTGATTATCTGTGAGAGAGTGACAGAGAGAAAACAAGGGGGAGAGTTAGTATGTACATACAGTATGTACATACAGATCTGTACAGAATGTATAAAAAGTGTTGGGATCTAGAGGCAGAATTGAGGAAAATGTGCCATCTGTCATATAACACACTGGATTTGTGTAAATAAACACACAAACCCTTGTAAATGCATGGGCATGTATATGTATATATATATACATACAAACACACACGCCTAAAGAGATGTTAGAAAAAGGCGTTAGAGATGGCACCCTTGCAGGTGAGCAAAATCCCTGTAACTGGAGAAACTGCCGATACACAGACACAAATAAACAGCGTTAATTGTCGACTGAATATACAGTCTGTGGGGTTCATTCATAATTGAACATTGTGAGGGTTCATTCATAAATTGGCTTTGGTGAGGGGTAGACTGCTCTGTAACCACAGCCTGAATCTCCCGCCAATACCGTCGGGCCAATGGCCAGACGCATAAAGCTCATTGATTTACATTTTATTCATTAGGGGCAAGCTCATCTTATGCCAGAGTGTTGTTTTCTCATAATAAAGGAACCTCATGGGTTATTAGCGCACAGCAATATTGGCACTGGTAAATAAACATACATGGTGTAACTACACTGCGTGCTCGGGACCGTGCGATTCAGAGCCATTGGAGGGGCGACGTATTGCTGTGTCTAAAGCGATTGTCGAGCGGTTCTCCTACGTGGAGAAATGTTGTTCTCTTCGCTCAGCAGGGTGAACACTCCTCTGAAGCAGGATCAGAGCACGTGTTTGAAATATGAGACATAATAAAGCAGATATGTTCCCATGAACTAATAGTGTTCTTAAAGCAGCAGGAACACCATTGTAGACATCTACCTCAGGGGTGCCCACAAGTTTTCAGCTTGCGAGCTACTTATAAGATGATCAAGTCAGAAAGATCTATCTATTTATTTTTTAGCGGCCTGTGTCGATCTTTGACTGGGGGCATCAACGATGTCATGCGATCTACCCACACTTCCTTCACGATCGACCCACACTTCCTTCACGATCGACCCACACTTCCTTCACGATCTACCCACACTTCCTTCACGATCTACCCACACTTCCTTCAACGTAATGGCCACCCCTGATCTACCTTGTTTAACACAGCCAGACCAGAAACTCTGACCGTAGAGATATTAGGAGGCTGGGAGATGGAAGAATATCATCTGGTAGATTGTGTAGGCGCCAGATGCCTATTTTATGCCTAGTTCAGAGTTTGCCCCATATTATGTGTATTTAATATTCATGTTTCATATTATAATGTCATATTGAAAATATATTTGATACTAATTTAAATTTATGCTTAATATATTTCATAATTATTTGGTTAAAATATATGGAAAATGTTAAATGTGAATTTAAAGTAATTTAGGAAGTGACGTAGTTAATCTTTAATGACACAAGTGGGCCAGGGCAGTGGACATTGTGGTTAGAGGGACAAGGGAAAAGGAAGGTTGGAGCCTCACGGTTTTTCTGACCGTACCGTGGACCGTACCGTGGACGTATTCACGCTGTGGAACATTGTGGAAGCTTAAAAGGCAAAGTTTCGTTTGTATTCGTTTTTATTACTTATTTTTTTGCATCAATAAAAAATACAAATGTGACTTTGGTTGAATATATCGCTTTTTTGGATCCTGAAACACGCGTCAGCCACAAAGCTCCGACCTACGAACAACTTTAGTTTAGAATACCCTACAGATTGTTTTGTTTAGAAAGCTACAGCTCAGAAAAACGTTTATGTTATGCTCAACTGTTGGCCTGGAGGAAGAAGCGTCTGACCTCAGGTCAGTGGAGCTCATTGGCCAACACCAGATCACTTCTTTTCCTTCATCTGTTATTTTAAAAGCTTAAGTTTGTGCTTCATCCACTCAATAGCTGAATGAACGGATTCTACCCATATCCCTAGAGATGACACATTATTCATATTAGCCTTTAAATTACTTCTGAAGTTAGTGACACTTTCCTTGTAGAATTAGATGTATTACAATTGTCACGTTGAGGACCCCGGCCCCTCCCTTTTGGGCATGTGTACACGTTGTCCACGTGCTTTGTCTGCGTCTGTGGAACTCCGTGGTGAGGGCTATGTCGCGTGATAATCTGTCTCACCTGTGAGTCGTCTCGTAATCACGTGGGGCTAATGTGGTCTGTCTATTTAATGTGCGCTCGCGCAGTGTCCTGTGCTCGTCGTTGTCTAATGTTTACACGTTCCGTGTCAAGTTCAATGTTCTACGTGCGCTATTGCGCAATACTTGTTGAAATTAAAGTGTCGTTTGCTCTGCAACCCGAAGGTTCTGTGTCTTGTCCTTGGCTGCGCCCGAACGTCACAGAACGACGAGTCGACCAGAGACACCAGGACCATGCCGGGCTACGCTGAAGCGGGACCCGGAGTGCGCCTACCTGCTGTGCGCGGCTCGGGAGACCGCTATTCCCGAGCTGGCCGAAGAATACCACCAGACAGCAGTACGGCTGTGGCGGGAGAGACATCCCTCGCCTTCCCGGGAATGCTCGCCCATACGGGTAAGCGCCCCTGAGCTCTACGGGGCAGGTACGCCACCAGAGGGCGAGCTTAGGGAGGAGGAGAACACACCCCCGCACCAGGGAACCACGCTGGCGCAGCTCGAGGAGGACCCGATCTGTGCGTCCCTGCTGCGTCAGGCGCGGGAGCACCACGACCCCGAGGTGGCGGAGAAGCTCCGCCAGGAGGCGGTGCGGCTTTGGAGGAAGTACAACCCCTCTACATCCAGGGAGCCCTCACCCCTGCGGGTAGGCTCCTTCGCGCTCTGCGGGGTGGAAAGGACCCCCGAGAGCGAGTTTGGGGAGGGGGATTCCTCAGGCGAGGAGGAGGAGCAAGAGGACGAGGAGGAAGCTTACCCTCCGTCGTTATACGACGCCTCCATGGTGGACTACGGGGAAGAGGAGGAGGAGGAGTCCGAGGAAGAGGACTACCTCCCTCCGCCCGTAGGTCCCTCTACCACCGTGGAGGAAGGCGAGGGGCAGGAGTATGGCGAGGAGGAGTACCCCCCGTCGGAGTGCTCTGCTTACCCCGAGGAGGACGGTGGGGAAGAAGAGGAGAACGGGGATTACCCTCCGTCTGAGGGCTCCTTTACCGAGGAGGAGAGCCCTCCCCCTTCGGAACTGTCAGTCGAGACGGTAAAGAGGAGGAGGAGTCCAGAGGCGGGCTCATCCCCCGAGTGTGTGTGTGTGTGTGTGTGTTTTTGAGTGAATGAATATATTAATTAATAGCATGCATTGCTCACGTGCTGATTATAGTTGATAATGTGTCAGAGGACTTGCTTATAGATTACCATACTTATAGATTGATGAGTTTTCTTTTGGTCTTTGATAAACAACAGAGAACTGGTTATATCAGTGGTAAAAAGACAGAGAAAGGGCGAGAGAGAGAGAGTGAGGGAGGGAGAGAGAAAGAGAGGCCTTGGTTTGATGCAAGTAATCCCTTTTCATTAGCCGTGTTTCTTGCCCGTCACTAAGAGTGAAAGAGTCATTGATCCTCCTGTAATGTCTTTTCATTAGCTACGTTCTGCTGTCTTACCACTAATCAGGACAGAGCTCCTTCTAAAACCTTCATCTATCACTCAGACACTGTTTGTACACATGCACACGTACACGTGAAAATAACTTATTCTAAGTCTTTTCAAGTCTATTTATGTCAGTTTTTAAATCATGTATATGTTCTTTAGAAATACCAAAATTTTCAATTAAAATGCACAGTCGTGCTTGGGGGAACATGAAGAGAAACCGTGTATGCATTGTTACAGCACACACATACACACTGAACTCAAGCGTCTCTTTGTGTAGTGTGTTGCATGTTTGTGCTTAGCCCAGATTATAGCCAATGGGAACTGGGCCGCTGCCATAGTTCCCTCATTCCCCAGAATTCCTAGCGTGTCGGGACGATCCCACCCCATGCCACACACCAACATCAAAGCTTGGCATGTTATTTTAAAGAGCTCAGCTCAGTAAACACAGCCCCATTTCAGCTTGGAAGGAGCTGAAGTCCGAGTGGACTGTGGTTCTGTTTGATCGCGCTTGTGTAGAGCAGAGCTGGTGGTCATGAGCAGACTGGGATGAGGATTGATGGAGTTTGGTGGTGTGGGCTGCATTAGTGTAGTTCCTGGCCCATAGCTCACTCAAACTTGCTAGAAACGTGACTACATTTCAAGGACAGTCGATTCACGGTCATGGACATTTGTCTGTGTATGTCTGTGTTTGTGTGTTTGATTGTTAGGGTATTTTTTGGCTTTTGTGTGTGTGCGTGCATGTGTGAGAATGACGGAAAGATTACATTTACATTTCCTTTACAGCACAGTAAAGGAAGTCTACGAAATGCAAGTGAAAAGTCAAACTGATAGAAAAGACCCCCCTGGCCAAGTCTTGAACTTCCCAACTCATGGGTAGGGAGAAACAATACCCCTGCAAGCCTGGCTCCATAGCTCACTGTGTGCCACTTTAATTTCTCTGGCATGAAAAAAAGAACAGAATAGAGAGAGAGAGAGAAAGAGAGAGAGAGAAAGAGAGTGGGTGATTGAGAGGCTTAAAAAAGGCTTAAAATGGTCTGTTATGAAGTACAGAAAAAAGCATAAAGTGGGTTCTTAGTGCCCCTTTGTCCTGAAGGGACTGTGTGTTGTGGGGCTGAGTGGGTGGTGCTTTTACTTAGTGGGATTTTGGTGTGAAAACGCCTGAGGGTGCTACACAGGTTAGCTCCTGCGCTAACAACACAGCATCTTACATACATACATTTTTATTATCCAGTAGCCTACCAAGTTTGGATCAGTTAGCATCCATGCACAGTGGTCTCCAAATGATCAAGCACTGCATGTTATCTTTTTTCTAGTGCCACCTAAGTAATTCTCCCCTTTCCCAAACACACAATCTACCCAGAAAGCAAGGAGCTATACTCCTGGGTCCATGGCTTGGTTAGCATTACCAGGGGTTGAACCAACAATCATCCAACAGGAGGGCCAGCACTGAAGCCCAAGCACTGACATCACTGACATCACAGACTGAAATTACTGACTTTGTACACTTTTACTATTTTGTAATTTCAGTTCACCCTTTTAGTTTAGTTTTAAGTCAGTTGTAAATCTATGTTGGACTCTGTCACATACAAAAGCTTTCAGCTATAAGAATATATCATGTATAAATAGACTAAAAACGAAATGCAGTAGGGAGGAGACGGATGATGCGTATTGGATGTGGTCTCACACAGGGTTGGGAAAATGTCATTTAGAAAGAGAAAAGATGATTATACTGGCACAATGAGAGAAGAAAAATCGTCTCTCATTTACTTGAGTAAAGCTGGAGCCGCACACACACAGACGG
Organism: Brachyhypopomus gauderio; assembly: GCF_052324685.1. NCBI lineage: Eukaryota > Metazoa > Chordata > Actinopteri > Gymnotiformes > Hypopomidae > Brachyhypopomus > Brachyhypopomus gauderio. Next base: position 19,335,360 of record NC_135220.1, on the reverse strand, counting down.
TCACATCAGGGTGAGTAATGAGGAGAGAGGGAGAAGGTAAATGTCACCACACTGAATCAAGACCGAGCAGATATCAGGGTGTGGTGAGAGGAGTGTGGAGAAGGGAAGAGCCAGGGAGGAGGGTTATAGGGAGGGGAGGGGGGTGGTTATAGGGAGGTGGGGAGGGTAATAGGGAGAGGGGGGAGGGTTATAGGGAGGTGGGGAGGGTTATAGGGAGGGGGGTATAGGAAGAGAGGGGAGGGTTAGAGGGAGAGAGGGGAGGGTTATAGGGAGAGGGGAGGGTTATAGGGAGAGGGAGGGGTTATAGGGAGAGAGGGGAGGGGTTATAGAGAGAGGGAGGGGTTATAGGGAGAGAGGGGAGGGTTATAGGGAGGGGGGAGGGGTTATAGGGAGAGAGGGGAGGGGTTATAGGGAGAGGGGAGGGTTATAGGGAGAGAGGGGAGAGTTATAGGGAGAGAGGGGAGGGTTATAGGGAGAGGGGAGGGTTATAGGGAGAGGGAGGGGTTATAGGGAGAGAGGGGAGGGTTATAGGGAGAGGGGGGAGGGTTATTGGGAGAGGGAGGGGTTATAGGGAGATGGGGGAGGATTAGAAGGAGATAGGGGAGGGTTAGAAGGAGGGAGGGTTATAGGGAGAGGGGGGAGGGTTATAGGGAGAGGGGGAGGATTAGAAGGAGATAGGGGAGGGTTATTGGGAGAGTCAGGGCATCACTGAGCTTTATTTGCTGGGTCACCGTGATAATCGATGCTGTTTCTTCTCAAATGTTTTAGGCAGCATGGGTTGCATGTAGGATAAGGTCCAAGTTTAGAAGGTCGCTGGTCAAGACAAGAGCCAGAGCTTGAACGAGAAAAAAATCTCGGCTTTGAAACCCAGAGAAGAGCCCAACCTCAGACCGCACCATACATGGTGAGAAGAACTCAACCTCAGACCACACTGTACATGGTGAGAAGAACTCAACCTCAGACCGCACCATACATGGTGAGAAGAGCCCAACCTCAGACCACACTGTACATGGTGAGAAGAGCCCAACCTCAGACCACACTGTACATGGTGAGAAGAGCCCAACCTCAGACCGCACCATACATGGTGAGAAGAGCCCAACCTCAGACCACACCGTACATGGTGAGAAGAGCCCAACCTCAGACCGTACCGTACATGGTGAGAAGAGCTCAACCTCAGACCACACTGTACATGGTGAGAAGAGCCCAACCTCAGACCACACTGTACATGGTGAGAAGAGCCCAACCTCAGACCACACTGTACATGGTGAGAAGAGCCCAACCTCAGACCACACTATACATGGTGAGAAGAGACCAAGCTCAGACCGTACCGTACATGGTGAGAAGAGCCCAACCTCAGACCGCACTGTACATAGTGAGAAGAGCCCAAGCTCAGACCGTACCGTACATGGTGAGAAGAGCCCAACCTCAGACCGCACTATACATGGTGAGAAGAGCTCAACCTCAGACCACACTGTACATGGTGAGAAGAGCCCAAGCTCAGACCGTACCGTACATGGTGAGAAGAGCTCAACCTCAGACCGCACCGTACATGGTGAGTGTACAATCTACACTTATACCTTCTTTAGTTCACCACATTACCTGCGATGAGCGTTGTCTGCCTCTGTCTCTTTCTTTCAAGAATCAGGATCGGTTGTATTTCCTAATATGTTTTCCTGCCGTGTGATATGATGCTGCCCATGAAGAAAGTGTACCAAATACACACATGGAAATAACATTAGTTTGGGCATACTGTGTATTCTGGGGGGGATAATTCACAATTACATAGCATATAAGTTTGGTACATACAGTGAGATGGGTTATTTATGAAATGTACTTTTCATAAAAATAGAATACAGTATAGTGCAAAAATAAAAATAAAACATTGACGTTATTGCAGTAGATGCTGTGGTCTACGAGCTGGGTCCCCATATCACAATAGGTCCTGAAACCAAGATTATACATGATGTTCAGCAGTAAGTTTGGGTATTCAGAACTCAGGACATTCTCTGAGATGTGGCATTTTTAGGTGCAGAAAATAATGACAGTGCTATTTCTTTGTGATAGCTGCGATATTTGTTGAGGGTGTGAGAAATTCTAGCTAATAATAATTTAAAAGGCTCTAACACACTGACTGTGTCGTCATGGAGACAGGTACAGTACTATGCTAGCAGTGTTGAGCTCCAGGTTTTTAATTTCACACAAGTAGTCTTCCCTTTCTTTCTGTATATGCTGTAAATATTCCCAGAGTTGAACGTCTATAACCTTGTGCTCTACCGGTAAAGAAACATAAAATGAAAGCGTGGTTATGGGCACTCTGTTCACCAGTTTGCATCAGTGAAAAATGTTTTTGAATCAGAGCCGTTTCTCCGTCACGAGAGGCCCGTGATTGAAGAGCACTGGGGCGTCTGGAGGATGTGAAGTGGTGCTTGTGAAAGTTCACGGGCAGGTTCATTCCTTCTGTTTCCAGGTCTTCATCCTCATGGGTGCGCAGTTCTGTCTAGCCCAGGTCCCGTGAGAATGACGAGAGAGAAGATGAAAAAGTATGATTTCTGCGACTCCATCCTGGCTTTGTACGGAGAACAGAAGCTCTGCGGTGACACCACAGAGCTGAAGAGGCCATTCATGCTGGATGTGGAGACTAATGGAGAGAGTGTTGTGATGTTTGCTTGTTAGGCTGCTGTAGGCTATTGAGCTGTGACCACCATCTCGCACGTCAATGACATGTGCATCCACGCGTCAGCTGTGCGTCTCAGTAAGCTCAAGTGGATATGAGGGTGTGTGTATGTGAGGGTGTGTGTATGTGTGAGGGTGTTTATGTAGGGGTGTGTGTATGTGTAAGTCTGTTTGTGAGGGTGTGTGTATGTGTGAGTGTGTGTATGTGAGGGTGTGTGTATGTGTGAGTGAGTGTATGTGCGGGTGTTTATGTAAGGGTGTGTGTATGTGTATGTGTGTATGTGAGGGTGTGTGTAGGTAAGGGTGTGTCTATGTGAGGGTGTGTGTATGTGAGGGTGTGGGTATGTGTGGGTGTGTGTATGTTTGGGGGTGTGTATGTGAGGGTGTGTGTATGTGTTTATTTGTGACATCAGCGCATATATTGTACTGGAGCATTTTTAGGTTTTTAATTCAAGCTTATTGGTGTCGAGCTGTTCCTGTTTGTGACTAAGAGAAAGCAGAGAGAAAGAGAGGGAGTGAGGAGGGAGCGAGAGAGGGAGAGAGGAAGAGAGGGAGAGAAAGAGAGAGAGAGAGAGAGAGAGAGAGAGAGGTACCTGGCCCACCTCCTCGTTCTCCCCAGGTCTTTTCTTCCTTGACAGAAACATTTGTACATCTTTCTCTCCCTCCCAGGAGTATTCCTACAGAGTACAGCTGTGGACTAAAATGGGCAAACACTGCCGTTATCCACATCCCGCACTCCTCCCCAGTCCCTACAGACAGTGTGCCTAAAACCTAAGTCGAGTCTGACACAGGCAGAAGATGCATAGATGCACGGAGGAGAGGGGGCAGAGGGACCGGGGGGAGGGACCAGGGGGAGGGGCAGGTTGGATGGGGGGAGTCTCGTGGCGGCAAGTCTGCTGCTGGACAGCGTGTTCATGAAATCACCAAGTAAGTGCTCATATAAAATGAATGCGAAAATCCCAGTGAACAAAACATGTGCTTATCTAATCTCTTCTGGAATAAGTCTGTTGTTTGTGCTGTGTGTTTTTTAAAATGAATTTAAAATGAACTTGACTTGAATACAATCCTCTCTATTATCATAATTCAGTTCAAATAATAGACATTGTCACCCACACAGATGCTTCAACAGAGAAAATAAAAGCACTAGGGAAACATACAAAAGGCAGTCTCTCTCTCTCTCTCTCTCTCTCTCACACACACACACACACACACACACACACACACACACACACACACACATGCACGCACACAAACACACACCTACACACGTACATACATTCACACATTTTCCTATTTCCCAAATCCAGGAGCGTGGACCACTATGTGGGTTTGTGGGATCATGACCAGCCAGCTGTGAAATCCCAGTGATTGGCGTCTCTCTGGCTCACTGCTATTCTGCCCCCTCTTCCCTCCTGACTACAGGTGCGATTAGTTTTCCATTACACACATACACTTATTCTCTCTGTCCCTCACACACACACACACACACACACACACACACACACACACACACACACACACACACACACACACACACACACACACACACACACACACACACACAAAGGCCCTTTGCTTCGCATTGTCTCATTCTTCTCTTCAAGTCTATCCCCTCTGTATGTCTCCCCACTGGGCAAATGGTCTTATTTCACGGTTTAGGTACTCCACATTTAACTGATGTACCACCAGCTGGGTTTTCAAGATGAAATGAATACTGGAAATTTCAGTTAAATGTCTGGACCACCAACATATGGTCAATTAAATGGGCAACCAATGTACAATTACCACATCTGCACCGTTAACCACAGTATGATGCAGTTAATCCACAGACATACAGTATATATCCATCCATAGATGGATGAGGTTGGACAACATGGACAATATGGACCTTAGCAACATGGATCATATCTTTTTCCTCACACTTGGGCCTTCTGTGATTGTACTGGGCGCCTGAGGGTGTGTCACAGTATTTCATTGTCCCTACCTTTCTCCCTCAGGTGGACCCGCCCTGTATAACATCTTTGTCCACACATTGGGAAGCCTTGCTCGTAACTGGTATTGTCTTGGACACTGGTCTTCTGTTGACTTCCAGATTCTTCTCAGAGGGACAGTATTTCCTCTGTGTGCATCTCTAGTCGTTATTTGGAGAGTTCACTGCTCTACCAGTTGATTTGTCTGTTCATCTCACATGCCTTCATTGTAGCGTGGTGATTGGGGTAGAGGGCCTTGAGTAGGGTGGACCCTGGTTCTCTGGCCTTCACCATTCAATTGTTGCTCCAATTGGTACCAATAACTCCCCTTCTATCTCTGTGATTTCCCTTTTTCTCTGTGAGTTTCTTTTGCATTCACAGGAGTGTACTGGGCAAAGCACTTCACTCTAGATGCCGTTCAGTCCTATTCCCAGTACTGATTTCACCTCTTGGTTGATTGGGGAACTTTACTCCCCTTCCTTGCTCCACCTTATCTCCACATGGATCCATCTAGGTCTTCCTACCCTCCTGGAGTTTACCTTACTGTCCTGTTCCAATTGACGATATTCAACTGACTCTTGAGGACCTTCTGTATACTATGGAGATACTGGGATGTTGTTGTCCTTTTCATTTCTGCCCTGGAGAACCCCTAAGTATTTATAGCTGTATTCTAGGTCTGTTATACAGCCTGTTCAATTCCCCTTTGTCCTGATAATTTTTCCTTGTTTTACCACTAGTCTGCCATACTTCACCAGCCCAAATGTCAGTCCTTTTTCCTTGCTGTAAATCTTGGTCAGGTGGATCAGTGAGTCAATGTCCCCTTACATCTTGGTGTACAGATTGATGTCATCCATTTTAAAGGAGGTGTCTGGTGGTACTCGTATTGATGATCTGGCTGAGAGGATTCAGGACTATGCAGAATAGTGGATAACCTTGGTACATACCATACTTTATTACCAGGGTAATTATCTTCATGTTGGCTTCTAGTTTTGTCTTCCAGAGTTCCACTTAATTTTTTAAAGAAATATTAACAGTTCATTGTTAACTAGGAAAGGGCAATCAAGTATGTAGCATTCATGCGTGTAATATTTCTTACAGTCAAACCAGGCAACACTGACCAGTCTGCCAAGTCTTGGAATCAAGGTGTTTTACCTGGTGCTTTTTACCTCTGGTGTTGTTTCTAATCCTCTTCAGTAATGTACACATGAATCTATATATGCTCATTTAACTTATCTTGGTGGCTAGTATTTCAGATAATAGCTGCCATGTTGTTTATAGGCAGGTTACTGTCGTGAACTTGGCTGGCGTTTGTTCCAGTGCTAGGGATAGATTTAGGATTCAAGTACTAGACTTAGGGTTAGGGTTTGGGTTCCAGTACTGTCCTGTCGTGTTGTAGACAGTAGTGGTACCCGTCAGCTTCACTTGTTAATTTAGTCAACGTGCAGTCTTCGTGTCAAAGCGTGTGTGTGTGTGTGTGTGTGTGTGTGTGTGTGTGTGTGTGTGCGTGCAACTTAATTACTTTTAGCAAAACACACTCACTCATTTGTAGTCGAATGCATTTTGAAGTGTTGAAGTGAAACATGGCGGTGGGTGAATCAGCCTCCTCGCCCAACCACCTTTAATGGTCCACTCTCAGATACTTCAAAACAAGCAACCTTTAGCACAGAAGTTATTCATGCTTGGATCGTTCCTTATCTGAAGGCAAAAGTCAGAGCGGAAATAGCATGGTCTTCCTAATAATACCAGGCTTTGTTCCACATCAGTAGGCTCAACGAATGCACAATGTTAAGTGCTACTGTTGCTCTCATTTTGGTTAGAATCAGACCGGGTAGCACATGGCAAACCTAAGTGAACTATGTTTAAGCCTATTAAGTGTAAATGGAGATGTAGCATGGTTTTGGTGAATTAGTACTGGGTCAGCTGTGACACTGTTAACGTTTCTTATTGGCTGTGAAAACTGGATTCTAACTCAATAGAGTTAAAGCTCATCCAGCTCTTAACACTCTTTTGGATGTCACTAAAGCTCATTCTGGTGTTACTGATAATTTTCTGTAAAAATTACCTCCTCCATGACCCACAAATACTCACACACACACACACACACACACACACACACACACACACACACACACACACACACACACACACACACACACACACACACACACACACACACACACAAATAAATGCACTTTTTGGGTCTCCCGTTTGTATCCCTTTTCTCTGTCTAGCTATATAAAACACCACTGTGAATGAATGTTATGATTGGTGATATTAAGAATTCATTAGTTTGTGCTATTTTAGCATAGACTATTTAAGAAAAATCTCATTTAAATTGCCATTAACTCTAAAAAGAACATCTCTGTAATACAAAAAAAAAATTTGCTTCAAGAAAAAGAGAAAACTCCTCTGTACTGGCATCACATCTTTTTTTCTTTCTTTTGCTCTTTCTTCTTGTTGTTTCAGTTCATGTTTTTCCACAAAACTAAAGTTTTGACTTGATTTTTTTCTTTTATTAGAGGATTTCTGAGTATCTGATACGACATGTCCCGTGTGGGTATGTGTGTGTGCGTGCGCATGTGTGTGTGTGTGTGTGTGTGTGTGTGTGTGTGTGTGTGTGTGTGTGTGTGTGTGTGTGTGTGAATCGTTTACAAATTTCGTCAGACAAACAGCGCACACACTGAAAGTGAAATGACAGACGAGACAACTGGAGGCTCCTTCATCAGCCCGGCCAGTGCGTTGCTGGCTGGACTCAGGAGGAGACCAACAGGAGGAGAGACTGGGGGTATTTGGAGGAGGAGACCAACAGGAGGAGAGACTGGGGGTATTTGGAGGAGGAGACCAACAGGAGGAGAGACTGGGGGTATTTGGAGGAGGAGACCAACAGGAGGAGAGACTGGGGGTATTTGGAGGAGGAGACCAATAGGAGGAGAGACTGGGGGTATTGGGAGGAGGAGACCAACAGGAGGAGAGACTGGGGGTATTTGGAGGAGGAGACCAACAGGAGGAGAGACTGGGGGTATTGGGAGGAGGAGACCAACAGGAGGAGAGACTGGGGGTATTGGGAGGAGGAGACCAACAGGAGGAGAGACTGGGGGTATTGGGAGAGAAAGAGTCCAATAAGGGAACAGAAACGGAGTGAAAGCTCAGATGAGCGATGGCTGGGTTGCCATTAATTCAGCGGTGCCTGCGACGATGAATGTGTGAGTGCACTGGCTGTCTGTATGGGGTTATAGTTCTGCACGGAGGACTGCTATGCACAGACTCTTTGCTGTTATACACAGAATCTTTAGAAGCTGTTTTTAATCCCATTCAGGTTAACTGCTGACAAACAGCACTGCCGACCCCTACAGCACTGTGAATGACTCATGCCTTTTCCCAGGAACCCATCACTAATTAAAATCACCACCAACCCTTCCGACAGCCCTTATAAAGCTTCCTCGTCTACCAGATGTAGTGCAGAGCGCGTCTGAAATGACATGAGTGAATTAATGCAGAGCCTCTATGGCGTCTGACGCTCTGCCGCAGTTAATCGCCTCGTTTAGGCAGTGAAATGTAAAGATTGCGACAAAGGACTGTAATGAGAGAACATGATGGAAATGACAGACAGCTCAGATCAGCACATGCAAGGTCATGACCTTTAATTTCACTAATACTAGTGAATACTAGTGAATACCAATACTAGTGAAATGACTAGTACTAAGAACCTTATGCCACAATGTCATCTTACTACAACATTACTTAAGAGCTAAATTATAGTCAATAGACCACAGATGTGTATGCGCAAGTGTATTTTAATCGGACCAAATCCATTTTATCAGCCGATTGAAACACGTATATGTCACGTTGAGGACCCCGGCCCCTCCCTTTTGGGTGTGTGTATACGTAGTCCACGTGCTTTGTCTGCATCAGTGTATATTCGTGGTTGGGGTTATGTCGTGTGATTAATAAGTCTCACCTGTGACTTGTCTCGTAATCACGTGGGGCTAATGTGGTTTGTCTATTTAATGTGCGCTCGCGCAGTGTCCTGTGCTCGTCGTTGACTAAGTCTACACGTTTTGTGTCAAGTGTATCTGTTCCTCATGCGCTATTGCGCAACATTCGTATTCACATTAAAGTGACATCTGCTGAAACAAGGATTTGTGTCTCGTCCTTGACGCCGCACCCATCGTCACAGAACGACGAGCCTTCCGAGACACAAAAGGAATGCCAGGCTACAAGCCGAAGCTGAAGAAGGGGAAGAAACCCTGCAAGCGGCATCACCGCTCTTCTTCCTCTCCTCCACGCCACAAAGCCCCGCCGACTCTGGCACAGCTGATGCAGGACCCCGAGTGTGCCTACCTGCTGTGCGCGGCTCGGGAGACCTCCATACCCGAGCTGGCAGAGGAATACCACAGGACAGCTGCTCGGGTATGGGAGGAGCGACACCCCTCTCCTTCTCGGGAGCTATCGCCCCTGCGGGTGGGCGTCCTCGAGCTGGAGGAGGACCCTCCCGGTCGAGAGGAGGGCTCCTCCCCGCTTCAGGAGGCGACGCCCACGCAGGAACAGCTGAAGAGGGACCCTGTGTGCGCTTCCCAGCTGTCTGCGGCGCGTGAGTGCAAGGACCCGGAGAGGGCGGAGATGTTCCGCGAGGGCGCGGTGAGGATTTGGAGACATCTCCACTCGTCTCCTTCCCGCGCCCTCTCGCCTCCGAGGGTGGGCGATCGGCACTACCGCGTCAACTCCGGAGGAGGAGTTCGGAGAGGAGGACTCTGAGGAGGAGGAGCAGGAGGACGAGGTAGAGGACTACTCCCCGTCTATAGGCGACGCCTCCACCATAGACTACGGTGGAGAAGGGGAGGAGGACTACCCTCCATCTATAGGCGACGCCTCTACCATCGATTACGGTGGAGAGGGGGAGGAGAACTACCCTCCATCTATAGGCGACGCCTCCACCGTCGACTACGGGGAGGAGGAGTCGGAGTCGGAGGAAGAAGATTACCTCCCTCCGCCCGTAGGTCCCTCTACCACCGTAGGGAAAGGCGGGGAAGATCACCCCGATGACGACGATAGGGAGGAGGAGTACGGAGATTACCCTCCGTCCGAGGGCTCGTACACCGAGGAGGAAGAGGAGAGCCCTCCCCCCTCAGAACCGTCGGCCGAGAAGGTTAAAGGGAGGTGGACCCCGTCCTCTACTCGCTCTAGTGGAGAGAGCATGGACTGCTCCCGGGGTGGCAGCCCGGAGCAGCCCATGAGCTGGAACCAGGACAGTGAGGCGACGGACATGGAAGTGGAAGCGCCCACTGTCAACTCCAGAGGAGGGTCGTGGAGCGAGGTGGACGTGCCATACGACCAGCGGGGGGGAGAGTACGCCAGCCGCGCTGCACTGGGCACGTCCGCCAGCCGCGCTGCACCGGGCACGTCCGCCAACCGCGCTGCACCGGGCACGTCCACCAGCCGCGCTGCACCGGGCACGTCCGCCAGCCGCACTGCGCCCGGTGGAGGGTATGCAGCAGGGGCAGGAGGAGCACCGCCCACCGCAGCGCCTGCAGCACCAGTAGCTCCCGGTCTCTCTCCCCTACTCGCCCTTCTCCTGGCACGCAGCCTGGCGCCTATGTCGTGTGTGTGTGTTCCTGTAATCGTAAGTCTGCCCGTATGTTTACCAAACCCCTTTTTCCCTCTCGTTCCTCTATGTGTGAATGTGCCCGTGTGTGTGTTCGTGTCCGTTCCGTTTAATGTGTCTAACGTTTCTTCCCCGGTCTTCCCAGGGGGGGTGTGCTAGGCGATTCGGGACGGACGCTTCGCCAAGGGCAGTCACCTCCCAGACGCAGGACTGAGCGCGTCGGATCCGCCCATCGTCGTGGGTTCAAAGCACTCGGTCCTGTTGGCACCCCGGGACGGGTAGTGCCATTGGAGGGGGCGTCTGTCACGTTGAGGACCCCGGCCCCTCCCTTTTGGGCGTGTGTATACGTAGTCCACGTGCTTTGTCTGCGTCAGTGTATATTCGTGGTTGGGGTTATGTCGTGTGATTAATAAGTCTCACCTGTGACTTGTCTCGTAATCACGTGGGGCTAATGTGGTTTATCTATTTAATGTGCGCTCGTGCAGTGTCCTGTGCTCGTCGTTGACTAAGTCTACACGTTTTGTGTCAAGTGTATCTGTTCCTCGTGCGCTATTGCGCAACATTCGTATTCACATTAAAGTGACGTCTGCTGAAGCAAGGATTTGTGTCTCGTCCTTGACGCCGCACCCGTCGTCACAGTATAACACATACAACACCAGCCTTTAGTGTTAATGTTACAGCAATTAACAGGAATCCAACATCAGGTCATTTGTTATCTTTTACAATTTTTAGGACTATGTCAAGACAAGCTAAGAAAGACTATAAAAAGTACTATAAAACCTTCAAGTCATTAATGTTAGTGACTCTGAAATCATGATTTAGATTGGTCTTTTATCAACTTTTGTTTTGAGTATTTCAGTTTTTGAAAGTAAAATTGTGTTGCACCTTTGTCTTAGGCTTCTGATTTATTGTATAGTTCAATATGCATTACTTAGCCCTTTAAAATCTGCTTTTGTTTCAGTTTTGAATAAGCTTAATATGTGACACAAGCTTTAATTATCTGAAATAACCATTTAAAGAAGCAGTGGATTAATCTTTAATAATCATTTTTGTGACAGCAGAAAAACTAAACTATGTGTATTTAAAGGCTGATGACGCCTGTAGAGCCTGTGGGACTACAAAGCATCAGAGAGCTTTAAATGATTAGTTCTTTCTTTGGGGATAAGCAATGCTGAATTGTTAAGAAGTTAATGATGGTGTACAGCATGTAAAAACAGCACTGGAAATGGTTCAAGTCCAACTGAGTCATAGTTTTGTGTAGACATGGATTCTCTATACACATCCAGTTTCATAAACAGATATGAGTATAGTGCATATTGTGGAATTTAACTCTAACCCTTACACATTTTGTCTGAACTATTTTTTAAACCTTGTTGTTTCTCCAAATCTGAGCCATAATCAACCTCTCTCTGCATTTACTTCCAGTGAAATAACTAACTGCTGAAAATAGGCTGACCTTAATCTGTCATCTATCAGTTCACACACTGTAACTGACACTCATAACACACTGTAGCGACAATCTGCTCTCTCCATCTCATTCTCTCTCTGCCTTCACAGAGCACCAACAGGGAGAGAGGACAGAGAACCGAGGACAGGGATGAAGAAAGAGGTGGATTAAAGGATGATGGTGGGGTTTCACAGCTGTACTGCTTGTGTTGTGAACATGTCAATTTTTGGGAGACATTTTGGTGATAGGAGTCTAATGTCACAAGGACTGACAGCTCTGTGTGTGTGTGCATGTGTGCATGTGTGTGTGTGTGTGTGTGTGTGTGTGTGTGTGTGTGTGTGTGTGTGTCCGTGTGTAAGAGTGTGAGTTACAGAGAATGTTTAATTGAACGTGGTGAAGATTGCGGAGAGAGGGAGTGGCGAGGTAGACTGGTGACAGTGGGTTGAAGCTGCAGTCCTGACAGTAATCTCCCATGATGTAGAGTGACACCATGCAGGCAGGGAAAAAACACAATATCTGTAACAACACAGTGATATCACTCCAGTGACCTTCTGTTATTTCACTCCAGTGACCTTCAGTAATATCACTCCAGTGACTTTCTGTTATATCACTCCAGTGACCTGTTATAACATCCGGTGACCTTCTGTTATATCACCCCAGTGACCTGCAGTAATATCACTCTAGTGACCTTCTGTTATATCACTCCAGTGAACTTCAGTGATATCACTCCTGTGACCTTCATTAATATCACTCTAGTGACCTTCTGTTATATCACTCCAGTGACCTTCATTTATATCACTCCAGTGAACTTCAGTGATATCACTCCAGTGACCTTCATTAATATCACTCCAGTGACCTTCATTTATATCACTCCAGTGAACTTCAGTGATATCACTCCAGTGACCTTCATTAATATCACTCCAGTGACCTTCATTAATATTACTCCAGTGACCTTCATTAATATCACTCCAGTGACCTTCAGTGATATCACTCCAGTGACCTTATGTTATTTCACTCCAATGACCCTGATCTTCCCTGCAAAAGCTTCCTCATTTTTTCTTTAGTTATCAACTCTGTTTCCATGCATGACATCTCTCTGTATCTTGGAGGGAAAGAAAACTGACATAGCTGAGTGTTCAAAGTTCAATCTCCATTCCTCTCTCTCTTTCTCTCTCTCTCCCCTTTCTCTCTCTCTCCTTCTCTCTCTACAAGGCACATTTATTTGTAGCCCTTTTCATGCAGGTATTTCTAAATGCTTTACAAAGTCAAGGGTAAAAGCAAAAAGGGCATAGAAGGCAAATATAAATATAACACACATAAAATACCTGAGATGAAATAAAGAACATTAATTAAAAGAAGATGAGAAGAAGAGTAAAACATGAAATAACCTGAAATGGTCACATGCGCGTCTCTTTGTTGGCACTAGTAGTCTGACTGACCTTATCTGGATCTGTACTCTTTAAGCATATCAGACATTTTGGTGCTAATCTATTTATGGACTTATATGCAAATAGCAACACTGAGTCAAAGTGAAAGTCAGTGTTAGGATCTCAAAAAGTGCTAAATTCTCGAGTTCCTGGTTGTTCTAGTAGTAACTTTTGAAATGAGCTAGTAAGATGACTCCATTTCACCAGAGTAGTCTGAGGAGAACCCATCTCATACTGCTGTAGTCTGAGAAGAAACCATCTTGTACTGCTGTAGTTTGAGAAGAACCCATCTCAGAACCCATCTTGAGGAAAACCCATCTCATTCTGCTGTAGTCTGAGAAGAACCCATCTCCTACTGGTGTAGTCTGAGAAGAAACCATCTTGTACTGCTGTAGTCTGAGAAGAACCCATCTCCTACTGGTGTAGTCTGAGAAGAAACCATCTCCTACTCCTGTCGACATCCAAGATTTCCACTGTGCCTCTTCAGCACTCTGAGGTCACAGTAAACACAACCTTAAGTGTTTTCTCATAGTATTACCTCAGTGTTGATTTTGTTCATTCACAGATATTTTTCTATATCTGATTGTTTATTTGCTTTGACACAGTGTGTGTCAGTGTCTCTCTGTCTTTAACCTCCTATAAGACACACCCACATATGTAGGGCATGGCTCATAGCATCACTGTGCTACACAGTTGTGCTTCTGTACTATGTGTAGAAACTGTCAACATGTCTACCGTATGTGCTGACATGCTCGATGCTTATGGCGGCAGTATACGTGAGCTCCATCCGCATCTGAGATGAACATCCACAATCTTATTCTCAGGTTTTCTAGCCAAACTTGCAGTGCTGCCTCATGTTACTGCAAAAACGTGAGGTCGTTCCTCTGAATGAAACAGTCAAGCCATTTAATGCACTTTCACTCTAAATTGTTACAAGTACCCACTGTACAGAGCAGAGTACACAGAGGTGACAAATGTTTCACTTAAACACACACACACACACACACACACACACACACACACACACACACACACACACACACACACACACACACACACACACACTTTCTCAGGTTTACAAATACTCAACACATTCTCACTCACTCACACACACGCCTGCATTATAATTAACACATTTAAAATATGTAAGGAGCTGCTTAAAGGTTCTGATTTTCATCTCACGTAACTACCTGTTTCTTGAAAGAGATCAAAGATGACCCAGGCGGAGCTGAGACTCCCATACCTGCCGCTATTACACTGATCCAGGAGAAGCGTTCTACCAAACTCCAGCCTGAGCCATCATTGCAGACATAGCAGAACACCTCCTCCAGCAGAAAGGGAAGAGAGAAGACTGCATATATGAGAGCCCTTAGCTCTGAGATCAGATTAGCATGTCAAGATAAAGACTGAACTCATCTCTCTTCGGGGGCTAATCTAACCCTCATCTCCTCTCCTGAGAGTGGCAGATAGCTCCATTGTGTTCGGCCATTCAACTCTGCAGCCACATGTGGATGTGTGGAAGGGATGAGAAGCTCCGGCCATGAACAAGGCCCATGTGGGACATAAACCACGACACAGACAAGAGCGTTAGTCCCTTTTACTTAACACCTGCATGAGAGAGGAGTGACCAGTTCTCTGCTCCTCCCAGCCTCCTGAACACACTCTATGTATACCTAAAGCCTATGGTTCTTGTCATCTTCTGTGAAACAAAGACATCAGCATATAAGACAACTGCAAGCCCTGGAGAAAGTATTTTTACATTACCATCTAAAACCCATCAGTGTAGCTGTCTATATGGTGCACAGTAGGAAGTATTTTTACATTAGCTTCCCAACTGCACCTGTGCAGGTATCTAAAGTGCATGGAGGATATATCTGAAAGTTTAAATCCACAGTTACTTCCTTCTTATTTGCAAAAACAAGCTACAATATACAAGTACCTTACTGAGTATACAGGTACTGATTAGGCAGCACATGCACACATATAAGTGAACATGTGTGGTGTGTTGAAGGAACAGATGGACCTTTGGATGACATTTTAGTAGGAAAACAAGAAGAAGACACGTAGACCAGAACAACAATTTTGGTGGCTTTGAATATAGCAAGGAATATTAATAATACCAGAAAGAAGAGTAAA
The DNA here is from genome assembly GCF_052324685.1 of Brachyhypopomus gauderio. Taxonomy (NCBI): domain Eukaryota; kingdom Metazoa; phylum Chordata; class Actinopteri; order Gymnotiformes; family Hypopomidae; genus Brachyhypopomus; species Brachyhypopomus gauderio. The sequence goes on along the minus strand of NC_135220.1, from coordinate 19,320,105 downwards.
AATAAGTACAACTAATGCCTGTAATATTTATCTCAGTCTCACTGAAACATGAGAAGGGGTCAATATTAGGGGCAGGGGTAATTGCATTTGCATTAACAAGACTTAAGACTTCAGGGGTCAAACTAAAACAGACACGCATGTAATACAACAACTGACATACGTACTACAATAATAGACGAAAAGCCACTACCCACACTAATCAGAAAGTCCATCTCAGACTAACTTTTCCATATACCCAAATGCGGTTAATGCATGAAGTGAGAGATGTTTCACAGACTTTCAGATCTTCATTCTAATCCCAGAGTCCACCCACCGTCAGGAAACCCCCCTCAGACCTTTTCCTTTTTTCTTTTTTTTTTACTTTTCTTATCCTTTACCTTATTTTAATGAATAAGGTTGGAGAATCCCCACAAACTCCCAAATCATCTTCTTCTCTGTAGGGAACCCTTTTAGCTTTTTCTCTTTCTCTTTCTCTTTTTTCTCATTTTTGACTAGAGCTGCTAGGATTATTTCAGGATTATTTCTCTTCTTTTTATATCACCAGACTCACCTCCTGACAGACCTGACCCCAAATACACTTAATTAAGAAAATTGTTTTTGGGCCAACTGAGTTCAACTGTGGTGAAAAGCTGTTGTCTAACACAATCCATTACATTGTGGTACTATGCTCTATGGAGTAGTACTTGAGTTAAGGTACTGAACTAGTAACCAAAAGGTTGCTGGTTCAACCTCCACCAATGTCAAGTTGCAACATTCTAAGGTCTTTAGCCCCCAATTGCTAAACTGTACTTAGTCTGAATTGTGTTACACTGTGTAACTCACTCTGGATAAGAACATCTGCTAAATGAGTCAGATTACACTATTCCTTCCCAGATAACAATCACTACCTTATTAGTTCATTACACACATCTGTCACCTATTTGTATCTGCTGAGCTAGAACAAAAATGCATCTTCGACTGAACATTTGATTGATCCTTGGACCGAAGGTGCACAGGGGTCATGCCTGTGAACCTGGCCAGGCCATCGCCAGTCACAGGTCAATACAGCACACGGCAGTAATGAAGTCTTGTCTCTTCTCTAATTCAAAATGCCCATGTTGGAGCTCATTAATTCCAGTGCAGTTAGCAAACAAAAAACAGAGCTGGCAGCCTGCAAATTAATCACTTCAGTCACTTTTACTTAACACTCCTTCACATATGAGTGAGGAAGAGCCGATTCAATCTCCTTGGCCAAACATCCACTAAACACTCTGCCTGGCATCTCTGAAACATACAGTTCCATATAAGCCATGAGCACAGGTGTCGTTCCATCACACATCTGGATGCGTCCACCTTCAGTCCAGCACAGCACCCTTGTTCTACTGAGAGAGGACAGGGAGTCCTCAGTCTGCTAGCAGCACAGGCTAAATCAAGAAATAATGCAATAACCAGAGAATAATAATGATTATGAAGGGCAAATATTGGATTAGCCTGTGGCTCTTGACAAAACAGCTCACCCCCACCCCCTTCCCTGGTGCTGAGGGGTGGGTAACATTTCTGCCCAGTCTGGTGGCACACCGCCGGGCATGTGTTGAGAGCTGCGGTAATGGTCGTTTTACAGATGGCATTTTCATTGCCAGCTTATTGGCTCAAGAGAGGGAAATGGTAGAGACAGAACTCCCCAAAAGCGGAGATGCTGAGTGTCACGTGTCTCATCCTCTCAGTCTCATGGAATAGCAGCCCTGCTGTCACTGCATGCAGTAAACAACCTCTGCTCTACTGTCTCTCTCTCTCTCTCTCTCTCTCTCTCTCTCTCTCTCTCTCTCTCTCTCTATATATATATATATATATATATATATATATATATATATATATATATACAGTCAATCCCTACCTACTGTCTCTCCTCTACCTACTGTCTCTCACCCTCTACCTACCTTCTCTCCCTCTCTACCTACTGTCTCTCACCCTCTACCTACTGTCTCCCCCTCCCTTTCATACCCCCTTCTTTTCATAGTTCATTTCTATTTAGTATTAAACACATATGCTCTTAGGCCCATGAAACTCTGCATGGCATCTGAAGCCCTCGAGTTTAACTAAGTAAACATGGGGGAAATGGTAAAGGAGTGGAAAGAGCACAGAGAGACGCAAAGCACAGCAACAGTCTAATGTGTTCCGGCTCATTATCGTTTAATATTTGGCATCATGAATTATCTTGAGTGTCAGCACAGCAAGCCTGTAAACCGCAAAGCAAGAACGCGTTTGTTAAAGAAACTGAGACTTTGATGTCGGGACAAATGCACTCTTCCTTTTCTCTCTCTGGGATAATTACCCTGACCAAACGCTGACATTTACATTTAAGTCATCTAGAGAGATTGTCTCCTGCCCTGTCTGGCGTTCCAACTTTTGCGTGTTAGAGAGTATCTAGGAGAGGGAGCGCGGCTGCAAGCCGGTGCTGAGGCATCCAAATGTTTCGCCAAATGCTCCGTATTACAAACAAAGGTGATATGTGTCAGAGCAGACTGGTGCTGAGGGACTGTATTGCATTCGACTGCAATACGAACACAGGAGATTCAGTGTACATACTGCAAACTGTGTATTTTACCCCGATGCACTTTTAAACTGCTTAAACTTGTCCATAACCACTAATGGAGAATTTCAATCAAATTTTCACCAAAAGTACAAACTGAACAAATAATACAATGATTGGTGAGTCTATTAGTCACTCTTCACTCCACCTACTCTCTGTGAATTTAGATGAATTTACAGGTGAGTCCAGGTGAGAAATACAGGTGAGTCCAGGTGAGGGATACAGGTGAGTCCAGGTGAGGGATACATGTGAGTCCAGGTGAGGGATACAGGTGAGTCCAGGTGAGGGATATAGGTGAGTCCAGGTGAGTCCAGGTGAGGGATATAGGTGAGTCCAGGAGAGGGATATAGGTGAGTCCAGGTGAGGGATACAGGTGAGGGATATAGGTGAGTCCAGGTGAGGGATATAGGTGAGTCCAGGTGAGTCCAGGTGAGGGATACAGGTGAGTCCAGGTGAAGGATAAAGGTGAGTCCAGGTGAGGGATACATGTGAGTCCAGGTGAGTCCAGGTGAGGGATACAGGTGAGGGATATAGGTGAGTCCAGGTGAGGGATACAGGTGAGTCCAGGTGAGGGATACAGGTGAGTCCAGGTGAAGGATAAAGGTGAGTCCAGGTGAGGGATACATGTGAGTCCAGGTGAGTCCAGGTGAGGGATATAGGTGAGTCCAGGTGAGTCTAGGTGAGGGATACAGGTGAGTCCAGGTGAGGGATATAGGTGAGTCCAGGTGAGGGATATAGGTGAGTCCAGGTGAGGGTTACAGGTGAGTCCAGGTGAGGGATACAGGTGAGTCCAGGTGAGGGATACATTCGTGGTAGGTCTAATGGAATAGGAGTGTTCGATTTTGGTTTGTTGAGAAGGTAGCAGCCCTAGTGATGGCACTACTGGTTCAATCATATAGCTTGAAATATAAGTACTTTGGCAGAACTGGCATAGGAGTCAAGTTCACTGGAGGAGTCATGCTCACTGGAGTAGTCATGTTCACTGGAGGAGTCATGCTCACTGGAGGAGTCATGCCCACTGGAGGAGTCTTTTTCCATCATTTGGTGTTTTATTGTGGATTGCGAACTATTTGGAAAAGGCACTGAAAATGCTAAAGTTTTCCAGTTTACTTGTGTTCATGTAGACCAAGGCTGAGTTAGGCTCCATCCTTCTGCGTCTCCCACGTATAGTGGCTATAGGAGGAGACGTGCATGTGCTCGGGTAGCCATTCTGGTGCATCTTGGGAAATGCAGCCACTCCGGCAGCTTCGAGCTTTGAGTCGGACGGCACGACTCCTTACACAAACGCGCCGGCGAGTCACGACAATGTTCACGGATGCTCGTGCACTCCGGCCTTCCGGCCACAGAGACGGCCGAGGCTGTTGTAGCGCAGGGCGACGGGGAGTGAAGGCGAGGAGTGCAGTGAGGAAGGGTAAATGAAGACCAAAAGCCCTGTGATGTCTCTTCTGTTTATATGCTGATATTGAACCTCGTTGGATTTGTTTCTTAATACTCCCACGACTCTGTAGTAAAAGCCTGCATTTCTGCAGCCTTGAGCAAATGTTTCAAGTCAAATCCCTTTTACATTTCTCAGTAGTTCACACAGACAAACTGAACACAGATTAAAGACTGGGAAAGCTGGACACTTTACATTTTCAAATTTCTCAAGCTTCCGGCGAATGCATATTAGGTGCATATGATCAGTGTCGAACACAAACGCAGGCGCTCATATATACTCACACACACCAAACCTGTGACATTTTCAAATGACCCTTCCTCCACACTTAGACCCCTTTAAATCTCTTCCAGTAAATAATGCTAGTCTTTCCTTCTGCATTCACACACAACCATGCAGTGTTCACAAATTAAATTGGGAATTTAATTTACAGCAGTGACTGCTCCGTGTGTGACTGATACTCCGAAGGCTGCCAAAGCCCCGTTCTAACAGTGCTCACTGAGACATCCAACATGTCGAACTTGCCACACTTCCTGTGAGCTCCTCAGAACCCGGAGCCCCAGGCCAGAAGCAGAGCTGCTTCACAGGTTCTTGATTGGGGGTTTTATGGAGTGATTAATGGTGAGCAGGGCCTGTGAGCACAGAGAGAAGCTTAGCGAGAGAAATTAGAGCCGTCCTAATGGCTTCGATGCACGCTCGGAGCAATCCTCCTCCTCCTCGTCCAGATTGAAGTGCCCTTCGCGGGGGCACAGGCAAAGAAAGGCGACAACTGCGCTGCTGTTCTCCAGCTAAGCACTTCAGAGGGGCATCTGTGTGAAGTTGGTAATTAGTTAATTAGTATTTGTGCGCGCCCTCCATGTCGCAGCTTGCCGGTTGCTCTAGGTGCGTTCGGTTGAGGGGGGTGTGCATGTGAGAGGGAGAAATGGGATTATGTGTGTGCACAAGTGCATGCTCATAGGTGAATGTAAGTGTGTTTGTAAGAGATTAATAGCACTTTCCACACGGTGCTCTCACTCCCTACGGCCTGAGATGGTCTCTTTATGTTATTACGTGGTATGAAATAAAACTAATGTCTGCACTCTCTCCAAGCTGTTTGAGCTAATGAAGATAGATGCCACAATCAGGTAAAACACTGCCTTTTAAATATCACTGAAGGGCTGAGTGTGTGGTGTTATATTTCCTGGAGATTTTAATATCAGACATACAGAGACCCTTCGGAGTCCCTGGTAACAGTGGAGGGAGAGGGGCAGAAGCATTTAAAGCCCCTGTCAGGCTATCATTGGGTTGAATCTATATACATTTATCACTCACACTCACTCACTCACACACAGATATGCAAAATGAGTTGTTCTGATTCCTGTCATTGTGATGGAGCAGCAACGTCTTTATTCTGTGACTGTAAAAAAAAAAAAAAACACAGGCAAGACATTTGATTGGCAGAAATATCATCTAGGTAAAAATCCTAGGGGCTCTAGCCAGCTTCCCAGGTGGGTAGTGGATTGTCAGTAGGGTGGAGGACAGGTGGATATGTGAAGATGGATCTGTCATTCCTACATCCATCCTGTTGGGACAATACAAGGAGACATGTCTCGGTGGTCACTTTCTGCATACTTCAGTCTCTGGTGCATTGCTATGGCATTAATGCTCATGATGTTTTTGATGAAGTTTGTCGCACATGCAAAACACAAAGCGCGGTTCCCGAAGGCCATGTGACGTGGGAGACGCTGGGTGCTCACGTGCTGAGCCACTACCCATTCTGTCACTCGAGTGACCGTGCCGTTGTACGGCTGAGGTCACGTCCATCATGACAAGCTGCTCTGCACAAACATTTTCCAATTTTAACAGCTGATTTAGCTTTGCTATTGGATTATACATATCTGGGACAGAAGGTTCTATGTTTAATCTTCCACTCAGCCTCAAAGCGATTAAAGTACCAGCATGGAAACTGGGGCCCGTTATGTGTGCTTACCTGACCTAGCACACCACACCAGGCAAACTGCGCTTTACACCGCATGATTGCTTTGTTTCCGCATAGAGGTCAATGAGTATATAATTCCACCAGAAGTAAGCACAATGGTCAATGAGGAGGAAGAAGCACTTTTTGTCATATTAGAATAAATCTATGTTCACGATGCCTCTCGTTGTCCCCCTCTGCTGCCTGCTGGTTTCTCGTGGCAGGTACTTCAACCTTCGCTTCCCACTGCTGGCCAACAGACCGCAGGCTGGTCTTTATCAGACGCCAGCTCCGGTGTGAGCAGGAGTGGTGCCAGACAGCACTTCAGAGTGGACGGATATCGCTGGGCCTGCAGTCGGGCCCCAACACTGTGTCCCGTGCTGAACACCGAGCTCCTCTCCAGACGCTCGGCTTCTTTAACCTTCATTCCCCATCCATGCAGACCGACTGCGTTCAGCTGCTTTAGCTGCGTATCTCTGTCCATGTGCATCTGTCTAGATGCAGCTTGCGCATTAGCCATTTGTGCTGTGGCCAGTGCATATCTGACCAGGGCTTGAATACAACATTAAGGTTGCAGTTCAGTGCCTAAAGCAGGAGCTGAAGTCTTTATTGCATTTTACTGCATGCAGAATGGGTGCACTGAAAATGACAATCAGCAGTTTGCAGTCAGCCTCTGCAATAGCACAGCCATGGCTATACATTTAATGGAAGATGCTTTGGTATGCAGAAATGGTGGCAAGGCTCCCTTCCATGAATAACAGGAATCCAACAAATTGTAAGGACCCCTTTTCGGTCTAATAGGTTGGTCATTTTCCTCACTGTTCAGATTTTCACTGAGTCTGCCTTCAGGCCTTTCTCTTGCCGAATATGGCCATAGAGACGGACTTCAAATGCAAGTTTAGTTTTACACTGAACTTTGGTTTAACCTCTATAGTGTGGACGTGAGGCTTGGCAACATGGTTATGGCTTGCTTCCTTGCCCATAACCTTATATCCCACAATAAGGATATTGTCTGCAAACGGTGGTTCCACACCACTGACGGCTGTCAAGAATGTATGCTGTTTTCCCGTGGTGCCACAGATACGCCATAAGGGACAGCAAACCACCGAATCTTCCCTCAGGACAGTCAGGATGGGGTCATGCGCTCCTCACTGCGACCGCATGGAGGAAATCTGAAGATGGCCTCGGGAAGTTTACGTATCGCTTCCTCAAGCGCGGCATTATTTAGTGTGTGCACCAAAGGGCTTTGTGGAGGAGTTTGGGGTCGATGCAGATTCGCCGCTTATCTGGTTCGTTTACAATGACCGCCCAGCCGATCTGCTCAGCAAGGCTGCTTGCAGGTGCGATATGTCTGGCAGCCCCGTGCTGATCAAACTCTGCATTCACAGCAGGTTTCATCGCTGTGGGGATCTTCCTGGGGGCTCGCTGCATCAGCCTAATGCTGACGTCATTTATATTAAAGCACACTTTACTGTATTAATTCAACAGGGCCAAAAAGACACGCAATGTTATAAGGATCTTCTTGCTCGGGGGTGGGGATTTGCCAAAGTGGTGCTGCAAACGTTTATCAGCTGAGAAAGTGAAGTGAACAAGACCCAGTCTCACAAGCAGAGCCACACAGAAACAAGTACTGCTCATTCTCCACAGTCGTATGCTTCGCCATGCACAATGCATTGAGTTGTAAATAGTGAGGATGACCTGAATAACGTTTCAGGTTAGTGTGCCTTAGATGGAGTGCCAACCTCCTTCTATCTTTAAAATGTATTACATTGCAGTGGCCAGTTAGAACCGCTAAAAGTGTTGAAAGTATTGGCCAGCTGTTGTGTTCATTACTGAACACTCAGCCTGTCAAACCTGTCTTGTCAACAGTGTGTATATTACCTTCTCACACTTGTCTTTGGCTGTTCAGGCAAGCTGTGGGTTGCACACTCCTCCGAATGTCTCGTACCTCAGGGACGGCACGGTTAACGCCGCTGTCTGAAGGCAGCGCTGAGCTCTCTGCATTTGCTGCTTGTGTTTGGTGTTAGCGCGTTTCGAGGTGGTCCATCTCGACTCCAGTCTCCTCTCTGCCATTTTTGCAGGTCTCCTTAGTACCATTTCGATTCTCAAGACCGCTAGTATATTCATGTACGATACCCGCCGTTTCTTAAAAGATAATTAGAAAGATTACAATATACCACAAACTGTGACTGTTGGTGACTCTAAGTGATCAGTTGTCAGTGCGTGTAGTATCTTGGTCACGGTCTTTAAATGTGGGATGAATACATTTTGTTCTCATCTCTCCAGGCAGTGTCATTAGTGCAGGCAGTGTCATTAGTGCAGGCTTTGGAATGGTGCTAACTGGAATTTATTATCACTGGACACACTGGATAATTTCAAATGTAAGCACATTCTGCCTCATTCTGGCTGGACATGTTCAAGTAAACAACTAAATGTTCACCTTTGGTTGGCAGAACAATTGGACTTACTGTCTCTTAACAGTGCTATACTGTAGAGGGCACTGTCTCATTAGATCAAAACTCAAAGCATGATTCCAAATGTAAGTCCCAAGACACTGAATCACAAAACACAAGAATCTCTTATATAGTCTCTCTCTTTCATACTCTCTCTCACTCATACACGTGAGTGTGTGTGTGTGTGTCTGTATGTTTGTGTGTGTGTGTAAGAGAAAGAGCGAGGACATGAGTGAAGTATCCATGCATGCAGTTGAGAGGTCATTTGAAGATCATGGTAGTCATTAAAAGAAACAGCTCACCATGAATAAGTAAAGATGCTCTTAGCTTTGACACTCCCTCATATGTATAACATACCCACTCTCTGTCTCCCTCCCTCCCTCTCTCTCTGTCTCCCTCCCTCCCTCTCTCTCTGTCTCCCTCCCTCCCTCCCTCTCTCTCTCTCTCCCTCCCTCCCTCTCTCTCTGTCTCCCTCCCTCCCTCTCTCTCTGTCTCCCTCCCTCCCTCCCTCTCTCTGTCTCCCTCCCTCCCTCTCTCTCTGTCTCCCTCCCTCCCTCCCTCTCTGTCTCCCTCCCTCCCTCCCTCCCTCTCTGTCTCCCTCCCTCCCTCCCTCCCTCTCTCCCTCCCTCCCTCCCTCTCTCTCCCTCCCTCCCTCCCTCTCTCTGTCTCCCTCCCTCCCTCCCTCTCTCTCTCCCTCCCTCCCTCCCTCCCTCTCTCTGTCTCCCCCCCTCTCCCCTGCGCTCTCCTTCCCTCCCCTCTCTCCCTCCTTTACCCCTTTCCCTGTCTCTCCCTCGCTCTCTCTCCCCGTCTTTCTCTCTCATTCTGTCTCTCCCTCTCTCCCTGTCTTTATCTCCCTCTCTGTCTCTCTTCCCCTCTCTCTCGCTCTGTCTCTTTCTATTTCTCTGCCTCATTTGGCTTCTCTCACCACCCACTAGTCACTTGTTTCCCTCTTACCTGTTTCCACTCTGCTGTTTCCAGCCCTCTGTTAGTCTCTTGCTCCCTCTACACTCCTCCGCCCTGTTTGGGAACACTCTGTAATTCAGCTCCGGCTGTTCCACACCTAATTCCCAGGGCTTGCAGGTTGAGACCTGACTGCCAGTTGTCTCCACCAGCACCGCCACAAGCTCCCTGGCCCACTTCAGCAGTCAGCTGGGAGAGCCCACATGGAAGAGAGACCTGACAGCAGGCCACATCAGTGCCTTAGACTGCTTCAGTTCTCCCCTCACCACAGTGTGTATGTGCTTCAGTCTTACGGAGCAGTCAGGCTTACCCTTTTCATGTGTATCTGTGTGTGTGTGTGTGTGTGTGTGTGTGTGTGTGTGTGTGTGTGTGTGTGTGTGTGTGTGTGTGTGTGTGTGTGTGTGTGTGTGCGCGGAGGATCAGCCCAGCCTTACTTGCTGAGTTGTATCAGGTGGCACCAGTCTAAGCCTCCGTGGTCTGGGCTGAATTGCACTGCAGGATTACGAGCCTTCTCTGATAGCGTACCTGTACCAGAAGCTTCCCTGTGACCTCTTAACCCCAGTGACTGCACTGTGTACCTTGTCTAACACCAACAAAGCAGTTTTTAAAGTTTTTGGCTGTAAAAGGGCAAAGGTGATGGCACAAGACCACACATTAAAGCTTCACATGTGTAACTGCTAGGATCAGGTCAAGGGTCGGTGTGTTCGCAAGAGACATTAGCCCTCACACTGAAGGGAAGGGAACCGCTCAGGCATAAAATTCGTCTCTAGCTCCACTCTGAGGGAGCTGTCATCACGCCTAATTATTTTTCTAAAGAATACAAATCTCGCGCACTTGCACACGCATGCAGCTTCACAAAATCATCTCCCATTCACAACACAAGTACATAACGTGTGTGTAGATTCTGAGAGAGTTCAGGTAACGCTTGGTGGTGAGGGTACCTCAGCCACTTATTACCCATTTACCCGCCATAGCACACCTGTCTTGCGACACACCTCACGCTCAAGGCCTAATTAGCTGATGGATTAAATCAGGTGCGGGTTTAGGTAGGCAAGAAGTAAATAGTGCAGTGCCAGCCCTCAAGGGTCCTGCTGAGAAACAGGGGCACGTGGACATGAGTCAGGAACCTCCTGCTCCCATCGTGACTAGACTTCCAATGCGCTTGGCAAACGCGAACCTGTTCGTGTTGAGCTAATATCGTTCATCTGCGGACACGGCTCCGTTGTCACCTCGCACGTTTCACCAGGGCCGCGTCACTTCGAGCGGAGTGTGTGCTCTGCCGGCCTCCTGCTCGCTCGCGCGTGATTAGTCAGACGCTGCATTCATCGCGGGTTATTAGCATGCGAAAGGGCAGCAGCCAATCAGCTCGCGTTTGCCCGTTCTGCGCGGATGACTAATCGCCCAGGTCAAGTCTTCGAGCAAATACAGTTGCACGTTCACACACATACACCCGAGCCACAATCCATAACTGCTTGTCCTCGTTCACAAATAAATGAACTCGGGCCATATCCTCAACTCCCCGCGATTTGCTCATGTGTCCCCGTCAGGGAGCACGTGCGGAAGGATGGCTGGAGCTAGCCTGGATTGAGAGCTATGAGGCTCTTAAAATAGCTGTGCCCAGATGAGCGAGGTGCTGAAGCTGATTGCTGGATAAGCATAGCGCTTCATGCTGATCGATGGGGAGGAAATCGAGTCTCATCGTACAGGGGAATATGTTTCAAGAGGGGGAGACGGAGAGGAAGGGAGGGAGGGAGGGAGGCAGGGAGAGAGAGAGAGAGACAGAGAGAGATAGAGAGAGACGCGTGCATGGTGCGCACACGTGCATATGTGTGTGTGTGGCCTTGTATGTTTGGGTGTGTGTATGTGTATGTGGCCAGTGTGTGCGTGCGTGTGTGGCTAGGTGTGTGTGTGGCCGGGCGTGTGTGTTGCTGGGCGTGCGTGTGGCTGGGCGTGTGTGAGGCTGGGCGTGTGTGTGGCTGGGCGTGTGTGTGGCTGGGCGTGCACGTGTGTATTTAAGAGAAAGACAGTGAGTGCTTTGTTTTTGTTTTCCCTTGAGACTGCTGATGTCAACACAGTTTGCATTTTTAATCTCTCGTCATTTTTTTTCATGTAGCTATTCAGGTGAAGATTATGTAAGTCGATTACATTAAGTACTGAGGAGTAAATGGCTTCTCTGAGCTTCCTCCGTCTGTCTCCGTTCTCTCGCTCTCTCCTCTCTTTTCCATCCCTCTTTTTAAATAGCCGACATCGTACTCCCAACTCCCTGTCACCAGCAGCCCGTGGCTTTATTTACTACACATAAACACACATTCATTTTGCACACACATTCTTCTATAGCCCTTCTTATAGTCCTACGCACAAACCCAGACCGCCATTACAGACCTCCAGCGTTTATAGGATGGCCTTCAAATGCATTAGACGATCAAGTGTTAGTTCAGTTCGACTGTTTCAAGACTCATATGTGTGTACATCTCACATATGCGGCTGGCGCGATGTTTTCCCGATGACACGAGAAGATGAGGAATGACTTTGCCCTTTGAGCTGCGGCTCCCTCTCCGGTGCTGGTGGATGTAAAGGATCCAGTGACGTGAGGAGACGTGATCAGACACCGGACCCCACGCCGCTCTCTGGGAGAAACGCCACAGCACAGCAGGGCCGTAGTTACGACAGAGGACGCCTATCTCCCGACATCTCACACAGCGTGCAGCAGCATAACGATATACACAGTGTATATATGTCCCCATCTAGGAAATCTGCTGCAATGAAGTCTCTTTAGGAAAAACCGTATCTGTGGTTACTGACTTTGCATAACGCGCGTGAGCAGATTTGGTTTATATATACTGGTTCTTGCTTTTAGCAGCAGACGGAACAGCCTTGTGTGGAAATGTAAATGAAGTACATTCCCAGGCAGCATGAATGAGTGTGTTAAAGTTATTCATATTTTCTCAATATGTGTGTGTGTGTGTGTGTGTGTGTGTGTGTGTGTGTGTGTGTGTGTATGTGTGTATGTAGGTTATCATACTAGTCCAAAGCTCCCCTCTCACCCTTTGCTGTCCACTTCACTGCTGCTTTTGGGAATTCAAGTGCTTATCAAAGACTTCCTGCTGACCACCACACTATTACTGTCATGTCATTTCTCAGTCTAATGTGGCTTCAGGGGCCTTAACTGCTCTCTGCTTTCCTGCAGAACCCAACAGCTGGTCCCAGACCCCTTACAGTTCTACCAGCTTCCAGACAAACAGTCCCACACACACACACACACACACACACACACACCCGAACCTCTCACACTCGATGCCTGATCAATCGGATTAATTACAGCCTAATTAGGAAGCTTGCTTTATGAGAAACACTTCACATGTCAGTGAATGAACTTAAGCACACAGGATCTCATGTGTAAATGGGACCTAGAGAAAAGTAGTTCACTGGAGTGTTATTAACACCTAAACACATGTGAACCATATTAATCATTCTACATTTTAGTATCAGTATTACAAAGCACTTAACTGCTTATATAATAGCATAGTTTTGAGTGGACTAGCAATATTTTGTGTATGATGCACACAGAAGCAGCACCATCAATAGAAATGTCAGACACTGCACACTGATATTCCTATTGGTGGTACTTCTGAGAGGAGAAACCACCCATCAGACGAGTGTGATTGAAGAAAACACGCAATAGGCCAGTCAGGATATAATCATTTCTCTATTTCATGTGACCTCCGGTGTGGTCTGCAGACACCTGGATGGGTGGTGTAGTAAACACTGGGGAGAGACACAGAAAACCAAACACACAACACACCGCAGAGACAGAGGGAGTTTGACCAAGGGAAGCTGGAGACATGGCGAGAGTGTTTAAGGATCCGGGACAGACAGTACGAGCGGAGGGCAGAGAGCAGAGCCAGCCAAACAGAGGATGGACCCGTGCTCTTAAGAGCACTTCTCACAGAGTGCTCTGGCTTAGATGAACAGCCTTGCAGGTTCACTGAAATATTAATAAACACATTTTTCCCTCTCGCCATTCCCCTGCCGTTTCTGGTTCTGAACGGCACCTCTGCCTTCGTCTCCTTCTCTGTCTCTGACTGTGGTGGGGGGGGACTCAGCTTGTAGAAGGGCGCTACTGACACGGTGGTAGTCTGTGTTTATGGAAGCTGTCGTGTTCAGTAAATAATGCCCAGATCCCCTTCAACTGTGGAATTCACTGCAGTGGAATCTTGATTCCGAACAGCAAAGTTATGCAGCGTCGCTCGAACCCGCCACACCGATGGCACAAAGTGACCCCCCCACCTGATCTTCCCCCCGTCTCTGGCAACAACGAGGGATTCAGCACGGCGGTTTAGTGGAATATGAAGCACTGAGGATATAAGCCACGGGTCTAATCACGTCTGTTTTAGGGACATCGTTTGCCTTTGCCTTGTTTGTTGTTTCTTCTCCAGTGAGAGTGATTCAGCTTGACTTTGTGCTGCCTCAGTGCTTCACAATGGGACGACTTATACCAGCGCAGCAGAGCTTCTGACGAGAAGGAGCTCCTATCACCCGGCTGACAAATACACCCGTGGTGCTCTGGGAAGAAACAGCTCCATGCTAATCTCCATATGTGCAAGTCCGATCTGTGTAGCACTGGACCCCGGGGGGGTCAGACATGCACATACGGAGATCGCACACGCCCATGGCCGACCCCTCGTGACGGCTCCGGTATTTGACGTGAGGCGTAACATGCACGGCGTTACGCAACCAAAGCTGACACGTGTACGTGCACAGGTGCCCAGCTCACGACGCTGCTGCAGTTTGGGAGGAAGGGACTATTTGTTCTCTTCACATCCAAACAATCCCTCACCCGGGCTGCCTACCCCAGGCTGGCCACCTCCTGTTATCAGCTCCCGATCCACAGCCTGTTAATGTTCCCCATCAGGAGCTCAGACAGAGGTGGAGAGGGAACCCACTGGGGTGGTGGCAGTGACCTTCTCCCAACTTGGTTCACTCTTCATTCTGTGTAATTCCGCCTCTGTGACCTTCAATCTACAGATGCCGTTGTGCATGACGATTTAGGACAGGTGCACAGGGCCTGATGGATGAAGCATTTAGCATTCAGATGCAGATTAATACGCGAACCACAAGGACAGGTCTGTCATGACCCTTGTGTGCGGTGGTAGAACTACTTCCTAAATGAAGCTCATTTTTACGTTATTTTTATAGATTATTTAACAATTTGCTTGAATTTAGCATAGAGTACATGGTGGTAAATATTAGCATAATTATCCATCCCATCAACACCTAATAAAGTCTTGTTTTGTGTGCTGTGAGATATGGGAGTGTGTTTTATGGCGATTTTCTAAGATGACAGGTTGTTTTTTTATTTGCTTCTTTGTGTGCTTGTAGATTGTAAAATTGTGATCGGTTAATAGTTATTTGCATCTCTATCTCTCTGTCTCTCTCTTCCTCTCTCTCTCCCCCCGTCTTCTGTCCTTACAGCTCAAAGCTACTTAGTAACTCACTTTGGGCAAATCAATCACAGCATCTGGTCCATGGTGCCGATCTGCTCTGAGATCTGTAGCATGTTAGAAAGAGGCAATAAAGGATACACTGTCCCAAAGAAGACCTTGTGTTTTCAAACTGTTCGGAGTTACACTAAAAGGTCTGAACATATGATGCCTGAACACATGTGCCATATATGTTTATGATGGGGCAAATCAGGTTGTGAATGGTTTGTGTTTTTTTCAAATCATTTTTTCAAAAGTTTTGGGGAAACAAAAGTGTTTCTTCCATGAAAAAAACTTTGTCTCTCTGGTTTTCTCTCTCTTTCTGTCTCTCCTTCATGTGTGTCCTCGATATTGAATACAACACTCATTTTCTCCTCACATTCCTCTGCCTCATTCACAGTTTTGCTGATTCCACAATTCATTATTCCCTGTTTGTCTCTTGGTCTCCATCTGTCTCTTCTCCCCCACCCCCTATCTCTCTCTCTCTCTCTCTCTCTCTCTCTCTCTCTCTCTCTGTAGCTGCAGCAGTCTCTGTGGACCGTGGGCGATATGTATGTGGTTAACTCTGTTTAACCACAGGTGAAATGCAGGTTTCATGCTGGTTAAATCACAGGCAGCTAGAGCAGAAAGGCCTTTGTGTTGAGCTACAACCGACTCCACTGCCTTGACTGAAATCAGTGCAAGAGTGACTGCAAACTTTGTTCAGCCTTCGTAATTTTGCAACGGTGGTTAGAGTCCCACAATTAGGAACGCGAGCGAGGGGGTTGGGGAGAACTATCAAAGTATCAAAGTATCAAAGTATCAGCGAAGGCAGAACAGAAGCTGTAGTTGGAGGGAGTTCTGAATGTTCTTAAATCACAGCTAAACAAAGAGAGAAAGGGGTCGACTTCTCTGTCATTAAGGCATCAAACGCTGCGTTTCCAAAAAATGTATTAGCAAATACACTGGCTGACCTTTAAGTAGGCTATATAATTAACTCTGCCAGTTTGATAGAAATCGTGCTAGAACAGTGCAGTCAGTGTGTCTACAGCATGGACACCCATATTCATTCTCCTTAATAAAAAAAACGAAAAAATCAACCAGCTGTTTGAAGAGTCATCTTGATTTTCATTATAATTTTCACTTTTTTCTGACTGACAAGATTTTCCAGGAACTGCAATCTAATAAATGAAAATGAGATTAAAATCTGTGATTCATTTTCCCACTTCCATTTTTTCCCCCAAAAAGCACACATTGAAAAGATCCAGGATGATTTCAAATACACGATCTTTCATGATCACATTTTTGTGTGATACCTTTGTAGGTATGCTTCATAATTATAGATAAACTTTGAGATAGAGGATCTCGGAATAACAGAACTAAGCACTAATACGAAATTGTGAATTTTAACTTGAATACTGAAATACCATTAAGATAAAAAAGACATTAAGGTAATGTACTGAAATAAAGAGATAAATTAGGCTATCAGTACCACAAATGACTTTGTTAATTGATGTGTGATCTAAGTAACCTGTGCGGAGGCAGGCACTGGCAGGCCTGCTCAGGGCTGTATGTCAAGCCCATCAAATTTGTTTTGTGCAAATGTGCTGCCTCTTGCTAGCTTTCTGCTTCAGCACTCTCCTGAAATCAATTTCCCCTCTTGATTGTAACCTGCTCCTTTTCATTTATATGCATGTAATTTCTCTCTCTCTCTCTCTCTCTCTCTCTCTCTCTCTCTCTCTCTCTCTCTCTCTCTCTCTCTCTCTCTCTCTCTCTTGCTCTCTCTCAGTCCCTCCATCTGATCCAAGCTGAAGAAGCAAGGTCTGGACACTTCCTGAGCAGCAGGATGGCTCTACACCCCTATGTGGCTACAGTCATGACTCGATGCTGCTTTCTTCAGGTCTGACTATGTGAAAGGTCACCTGTGGCACTTCCCTCGCACTACTTCCTGTGTGAACACACAGTCCCGTTTCTGTAAATGTGCTCCTAACAAGTGTCCAATCAAACAGAGCTGTGAACTATTCCAGTACGTTTGAGAGGTTGATTTCTTCTGTCGGAGATGTATACACGTGTGTGTGTGTGTGTGTGTGTGTGTGTGTGTGTGTGTGTGTGTGTGTGTGTGTGTGTTGTGTGTGTTGTGTGTCTATGTACACAACTTTAAAGCACACGGATTTGCTTGTGTCTGAGGAATACACACACTCCAGTGGGGAAGCAGGAGTAAAAAGGTGGGAATTTGGTGATTTCCACAGTTCCAGTTCACAGTTCCAGTTCATCTTAGTGGGAATATTGCCAAAGCACCTTCAGCTCCAGGCTGCTCGCCCAAAAGACAAATGAGGGCTCAGGGATGGAGGGAGGTACGGTAACCAGTACAATCATTTCTGTGTCCATATTGCAGAAAGGTGACCTTCATTCCATGAAGTTATCATCCTTTCTAATCGCCACCAGCCTGTTTCACTGCAGATTAACTACACAGCTTCACTACACTGGTTTTCACTTCCATCTATTTAATTTTTCTAAATTCTGTTATCTCTTCAGAATAACTTGTCACACTATTCCGGAACACTTAATACTTTTCCATGAACAGCTTTAACTCATATTAGATTTTATTTTTTATTTCACTTTAAATAAATAAACAAAAAATAATATATTTTAACTTTTAAAATTTAAATAATGAATTATTTAGATGTAATTTTTGTTTAGTTTCCTTCAAAATTCAGCTGAAAGTACGCGTACACTAAATTCACATGGTTTTATGGTTAATATTCTGGTTTAGTTCATACCAGTATTAACGTTTGACTGAATTTGTACGTCAAATTCTTTTATGGAGTTCTTTTATGGAGGAAATGTAGGTATGCTAGTTCAGAACGCCCCCCTCCCCCATACCCTGTGTGAAGATGGCCATGTGACTTTGTGTTTTTGTCTCTTGGTTCTCGTCCCCAAGTGCATGTGTTTACTCTTCCCCACATGTTGCCACTCGCCCTCGTTAGGCTGGCCCTTGTTTCAACCGCCGCTTGTTCCAGGCCCAATCAGTGTGTGTATTGATATCCCCAGCAGTTGTTCCAACGTGTTCGGCATATTTTCGGAAGTTGTTCATAGACTTGTGTGTTGTGTTGTACGCTTTGCTTGGTTTTGTTTCGATTTGTGGGTAAATGAACGTGCAATGTTTTTGGACACTCCCACCTGCATGCTGCCCTTTTCTGCCCCTTGCCAACGGCACAGAATCACAGAGCGTTTGAAGGATGCGGTGAGGTTCTCTGTAGGGAATGGGAACCGGAGCCAGGTATTGGTTAAACCTTCTCAAAGTCACCGAGCAGGAGCGCCAGGGCAAGGAGCGTGCTGCTCATTGTCTGGCCGACATTTTCGACCAGCTGCTCGGGAGGGACTACGCTGGGGAAGGTGCCGGCTGGTGTGCTTGTGTCCACAGACGTGTCTGCACACTTCAGTGAGGCGGCTTTGTCCAAGGCTCCGAACAAGTGACTCCTCCGCCAGTGAGTGGACTGGGAAGCCTACTGTCCCCAGTCCCCAGGTCCAGTTCCCTGTTTGGCCTACTGCGGAACACCAACACCAGCCACGTCCTCCCCAGGCACAGGGTCCCGTCTGTAGAGGACCTGTGTTTGCTGGGGTCCTGTACCAGCCCCCAACGTCCTCATCTGTGTGGTGAAGATTATGTGACTTTGTGTTTGTGTTGCTTTGGTTCATATGTCACCAAGTGCATGTGTTTACGTTCCCCACTTTGCCACACCCCCTCGTTAGCACATTCCTGCCCCTTAACGTGTTTCACCTGCCCCATGTTCCATGCCCAATATTTAGATCTTCAGTGCTTCTTACGATCTTCGTCGGTCATTGTCGTCATATTGCGCTCATATGCGCTGTATACTATGTGCAGCATAAACTTAGAAGTTATTCTTCATTGTTTGGAGACTTACATCAGCATCCTGCAGTCCCACCCCTCACCAAACATCACACTATTTTATATATAACAAAAGATGCATGACAATCCATAGCGAAGTCCATAGCTAACGTACATGTTCATGTAATGCAGGTTGCACTCCACCATATTGGTTTCACAAATGATGAGGTTTCAACATACAGTTTTATAATTGGAAATAACTGGGGGGCAAAACCTCCTTAACCTACTGAGATCTTCCTCTCGGGGTCCTTGTGGTCCTGATAGGAGGCATGAAGAGGTAGGGCCATAACTATATAGTAACATCACTCTTGAAGAGCTTCAGTGAAGGAATTATCGAGTCTGTCCCTGTAAATGCATTAATATTTTGATTCCATCATTTCACCACGAACAAAAACTCTGGTGGCATCCTGCTGTACATCACATGTCATGTATTATGCTGGCATCCACACATTGGCCCTTGCACCAGTCGGAGAAAGAGTTCACATTTACAAATTCCAAACTAAGGTCAACAGACTTTCACAAAGATGCCAGCTATGAATCTTTCACTCCTGCTTTAATATTCCACAGCCTGATGACTCAGTAGTTCCAGCAGACATTTAAAGTCACCTGCAGGACTCCATGCAATATAACCGCACATGTGAATCCCCAGGGGGCACATTCAAAGACATGGGGCAATCAGGAAGAATGCCGATGCGATGGTTGTTCAATTATAGTAACTAGGAGCAGCCTACTAACCTGTTCCTTGCAATCTCTCCTCATCTCCATCTCCATCTGTCTGTCTATTCTGTGAGAGCAAATCAGTGAGGCTTTAAGAAATGCCAGTCTTGTTATATTTATGATGTGTGTGTTTTTTTTTTACACAGGCCAGATGCGTAAATGTACTCCTGTATAATTGATGCGCTTTTGGAGGCACAGGAAAAATTGAAAGTAGTGGGCTGCAGCCACACACACACACACACACACACACACACACACACACACACACACACACACACACACACACAAATGTGGGAAAAGGCTGCTTCTTCTGCCCAGATGTGGTGTTCTCTCTCTCTTTCCCTTTCCAGCACTATTTGTCTAACTCTCTCTCTGACACACTCTTTCTCTTACAGACACTTTCTCAGACACTCTCTGTTTCACTCTCTTCTTCCGTAGGTCTGTGGTCATGTGTCACCATGGACCTGGAGTCCTTTAGCATAGTCATTCTAGACAACTTTGACACAGGTTAGAAGTTTTATCAAAGGTCTATAAAATATAGAAATTGGTTACATCCTAATTCAAACTCGGTGTTATTGTCTGATAAAATAAAACAAACTACTTCATTAGACTATGTTTGTCATGTCCTGTTAAGACTGGCAGAAACTGAAATGGGTGTTGTTTGCATTTTATTGATTCTGATTCCGCTTATCACAAGTATTGTGATTTAAGTATTGCTGTATTTAATATTGTTAGCAATGTGCTAACAATGAGGGAGGTGCTAGCATGGGTAACATTTTGATAAGTTGGTTGAACACAGTACACTTCTGAAGCTAAATATTATGTTGATGTCTAAGATGTTTTACCATTTATTTACAACAAATCAACTTTCCACACACACTTCGCATTTTTGGTTTCGTCGTGAAGCAAAGGTTTTGAGCGTTTCTAGCTTATGTACAACTGCTACTCATTTGAACTAAAGTATAGTACACTATAGTACACTAGCATAGGACTACACTAACATAGGCACTATATCTATAGGCCTAGTGCATTTGAAGAACTCCAACTATTAATTTCTTCTTTCTCAAGGTTCTGGAACATACATGGAATGCAGCACAAGAGGATAATTTTTATTTATTTATATTTTATGTTTTTGATGTTTCAATCTGGAAATTCTGATATAAATAATACCATCTATTATTACGCATAAAGACTCTTATTCTTCTTTACAATATATCTTTTCACTATCCAAAGTCTGAAAAAAACGCCTTGTTTATAGCTATTATAGAGTTAAGTGCATTTGCAGTGAGAATGAAGACTTCCTCCAAACAAGTATGGCAATGTGGGAATATTTCATGACTGTGGATTTCCTAAGACATAGAGGATGCATTTGCCTGCAATTGCTCTCCAATGTAAAGTTGATTACATCTCTTGCAAGTCATACAGTAGACAACTCCTGTAGTAATACATGAGGAGTACTGAGTGGTGACGGCAGGTCTTTTTGAGCCAGTTATTTTAGTGTCTGTGTTAATAAATAAACCTGTAGCACATAGCCTATAGGAGACACCAAGAGAATGCTTGCTGATCATTTTGTGGAACACTTGCAGACCATGATAATTAAGGATTTGTCATTTTCCATGGCGAGGCATTTTAACGCTAATTGACGTTGCATTAATGACATATCTGCATTCCCGGTTGTTGCTATGGAAGTAATGAAGTTAGGAAACTAAAACTAAAAGTGATCTACACTCTCAGAACATTAGAATCTCACAGAATTTATACACTCACAAACAAACACTCTACAACAAACACTAACAAACAAACAAACACTAACAAAGAAACATGCATGACACATACATGAACGCAAGCTTGAAGATGGGGTCAAGGATGGACTGGTCAGGGATGGACCGTGACAAAATAATTTAGCGCTCACAGTGTGTACAAGCATTCCAAGCCTGAAAGTAGTTTCTAGGATGGCAGTTGCCTAAGACGAATATGCAGACATTTGATAGAGGATTATTTCACACGTTGTTTGTAAATGTGTAAGCCTGAAAATACTCAAACCTAATGTTCCATTTCTAGAGCTGTGCTATGTAATGGAAATCATATTGTGTTTCCATAGTCTTTATTGCTCTGCACACGCTTGATTTTGTTTACTAATGTAAACAGTCTGTCTCCACCTACTATGCTGTTGCTTAATAAAGTAATGGGATGCATTATAGCAGATCCGAACCTCCTGTCAGACATGCAAATAGTGCATAACCATTTCTGTTTCCTCTTCAGAGGAAAAATATGCTGCTCCTTTCCACGTTTTGCTGCCTGACAGGATGAGGTGGGTAATATAATTGTGTATGAAGGTAATAAATCCCCACACCCCCACGTGATTATTCTTCACCAAGGCCATTTGTGTATGATGCTAATGACTGTCTGTATGAGGATGGCACATGTCTTCTGGACATGGCGTCATGACTTTATACCATGTAGTGGCCCAAAATGTTTCACTTTGCGTCCTAAAAATAGGCTCCACTCCATTCTCCATTCTCTTTCTCCTTCTAATAACTAGAGGTTAAAGATAAGACTGGAAATTCTCACGAGGGCCATGTGGCACTGTGACTAGATTTGAATTATGAATATATTTATAATTTGAATATAATTATGATTAACACAGTCATTAGCCATAGCATGTACGAATTCACAAATTTAAGGTGTGTAGCTGAGGTGAAGTATAATTGGCAGTAGTTATTTGGATAAACACCAGTACGATTAAACACAGTTCTGCCAACAATATAGACAATAATTCAGTGTGTATGTCCAGCCCTGAGGGTAGATTACTGTAATTTCCGGTAATCTTCACCTCTCCACCTATTGGTCCATCTGAGTGGATTCATATGATAGAATAATGGCTCCATGAGGAACAGCAGAGGTCAGAATTAATGACAGGACAAAGAAAGCACAAAGCGAAACGAAGGCAACTTGTATCTCGGGGGGGTCTAAATGGCCTTGTAATGAAGCATGACATTCCTCTCTGCTTATCAACAGTGGTGGGGGCGAGACAGACAGGTAGACAGACAGACAGACAGAGTTGGTCGGAGGGAGGCACAGCACGGACAAGAAAGATGTAGCTAAACAGCGCAATGCAAAATGCCACAGTGATACCCAATTGAAATATCCCAACTCATCTACATATATGCTGCATATGTAAATTCTGCTGGCATACTTCAGTCAAATGCACTAATGTCTCTGCTTAGAACACCCCATGAATATTTACATTAGAATGAATATTCATGCACAGTAATAGGCAGAGTATGTTTGATAATGAATGAGAATATGAATATTTTCATGAAGATGAATGGTTGGCTGAGTAAGAATAGCCCACAGGAGCAGTGGATAATGTCAGTGTATAGGAACTAATCCGTAAAGAGACATAGAACAAGTCTTTGTGCATGAACTGTGCAGTACACTGAATGTTGTTGCTGTTAATGGAGATTTACAATAAGAAACTGTAGTAAAATGTATATTCTCACTTCAGATTGAAGGAAAAAAATCACAGGTATAAACATAACGTAGTGTTGCTTTACAATTACAAAGTAACAGACAGAGACACCACAGCAAGAATCAGAATCACAGAATCAAGTTCTGTTCTAGTCCTGCTTCCCCGCTTGGTCCCTAACACCCCGTCTCAGCACACAGACACATGGAGGATTCATCTGTGCTTGACTTGTGGTCTTCTTACAGCAGAGAAATTTCACTGCACCACTCCTGGAAACGGACCGAGTCTCCCGGACATGGACAGAGTCTCCAGGCACATGGTCTGTACTGGGCCACTGGTCTCTCTGCACATGGCCTGTACTGGGCCACTGGTCTCTCTGCACAGGGCCTGTACTGGGCCACTGGTCTCTCTGCACATGGTCTGTACTGGGCCACTGGTCTCTCTGCACATGGCCTGTACTGGGCCTCTGAAGTAGCTACTTCCTGAGAATGGACGTAACTGTATAGTACACCTGCTTCACTTATACACATCATACAGTTAACAAACCCTTAAACATTAAACCACCAATACAGATGTTGAGCAGGACATATGACCAAAGCCAGCATTGGAGACTTTACAATATAACAATACCCAAACGCGATGAATTTGCTACACCCTGGTGAAACGTTACCTTCCTCACTTCAGTGAAAGCATCTTCCCTCTTAAAGACATCTGTGAATATGAGTTAGAACTCTGAATGCAAGAATTAGCAATTAAGTGACTGCAGGAAACTCCCATTTCCCCAACAGACCTTTGCCTGAGCTCATTTGCTTGAAGTGGGTTCTGATGTAGGCCTAAAGATGCCTGGGCAGGGTCCAGACTAGAAGATCATTACGCCGTCATGCTGCTCTCTTATACACAGAGCAAGGTGCGGCACCTCCACTGAATACATAAATCCCCTCTGCCACTGAAGCTGCTCTTCACCAGTCAATTAGCCTTATCATGCCTTAGTAGCAATGGAGAGGGGAGAGAGAGAGAGAGAGAGAGAGAGAGAGAGAGAGAGAGAGAGAGAGAGAGAGCATAAATGATTGAGGGTCATAGAAATGGGCTGAGGATAAGTGTGAGGCTTGTTTTTTACTCGTTCTGCTGTGCTCAGAGCCGAAAGTACAAAGACTTGTGAAAACAGTATCAACACCTGAGGAGATTGAAGAGAGAGAGAGAGAGAGAGAGAGAGAGAGAGAGAAATAAATTAAATGCATATAAATGAGAGAGAGAAAGAAAACAGGAGACTTAAAAAAGCAAAAACACTCAACATGGTAAGATGGATTCCAGGACAAAGTGGCTCTTAGGAAGTAGGTTTGGTCACTCCATGTAGAAATGAATGGAGTGACCAGGAGTCATAGGTCAGCAAAAGAGACTCCAAAATGCTCTACATGATGTAGAGCATTAAAACCATAAGTTAACACTATATATAGTGCACTATGTAGGGAGTAGCAAGTAATTTCAGACTTGGTTCCTCTCTCTACTGGGCTTTGTGTGCATAATATAATAAAATTGTTAAAATCATAATACGTGTGAAAGGCACCCTTAGCACATTTCTGGATAGCGTCATATGAGGCGTGTGGTCAAAGGCAGTAGAACCGGCGCCAGACAAGCTGACGGCTCGTTTGGGTCATATCCCACACACAGCTTTGCCACTCTTCCTGTGTGCTGGCAGCTGTCCTGCGTGCACCGTGTTCCCAGACACTGTGCTGACTTTGAGAAGAAATGGAGACATCGAGATGCAGTAGACAGAAGCCCAGAGGTAAACAAGCTGAGGTAGAGACACAGGCAGAGACACAGGTAGAGACACAGGCAGACACACAGGCAGAGGCACAGGTAGAGACACAGGCAGAAACAGAGGCACAGGCACAGACACAGACAGAGTCACAGAGAGACAGAGGCAGAGACAGAGACAGAGGCAGAGGCAGAGGCAGAGGCAAAGACACAGGCAGTGGTACAGACAGAGACAGAGGCACAGACAGAGACAGAGACACAGGCAGACACAGGCAGTGCTTCCGCAGACGTTCAATACAGAACAGTATTAATCCTCATCATTTGTGTGTGTGTGTGTTTGTGTGTGTGTGTGTGTGTGTGTGTGTGTGTGTGTGTGTGTGTGTGTGTGTGTGTGTGTGTGTGTGTGTGTGTGTGTGTGTGTCTTGGGCTCAATTCAGGATTCACATCTATTATGCTCATATGTGTAGCTCTGTAATAGGGTTTGGCCTGGTCCATATAATATTACACATAAGATAAGATTACGTATTTAGTGATGGCTAAGAAGATTCCTTTCCTGCCAGATTGGTGCTAGAATGTATGCTATACTCCTGAAATGTCTAGAAGTATATCCTCTGAGAACACATTTCTTTTACGTCTGAATATTGTGTCTTTGTGAGAATGTCTAGGAACTTTCCTAACAGCAAAACCATCACAGCATAAGCAACCTGATATTTCTGATTCAAGTGTTTAAGGATTGGAAGGGAGTTTGGGATGAAATTAGAGATCAAACAGTCCAGCAGGTGAGGGAGAGTGAAAAAGAGATAGGAGGCCAGAGTGAGTGAGTGAGTGAGTGAGTGAGTGAGTGAGTGAATGAGAAAGAGAGAAAGAGAGAGAGGGAGAGAGAGAGAGAGAGAGAGAGAGAGAGAGAGAGAGAGAGAGAGAGAGAAATGTGCAGGAGTAAGCTCTTTGTAAAGGTCGTCAGACAGCAGACAGAGCGCCAGGTAAGGCAAGGACACATGTCAAGGAGAGTCTGTTTTTACCATGTAACTTAAAGAGCAAGATGTCCTTTAAGGCATCAGAAAATAAAGCTCTCTCATTCAAATGTATACATTCACATGACTGGCACTGTAGCAGAGATGTAAACTCAACCTGTTTTGGAAAACAAAAAAGAAACATGTGCAAACATTACAGGGCGAATAATGCATGAGAGACTATCAGAAAATGACAAACTTATCCCAGGAACCGGTACCACATACAATGTGTATGATGAGCAACTCTTTTAAGGCACTGATGTCTGAATGTCTGTTATTTCTTTATCACAGTGGATTCAGCACTGAGGGTTAAGTATTGCATCCTGTTATTGAAACACACATGTGTTTTGGCCAGTGTCTTTTTAATCAAAACTTCTTTCTTAAATCAGAAGACGGCATTTGTAAGCAATGTGGACCATGGTGCTGTTTGCACATACTAGTGAATACAGACACACATGCACACTAATCTTTGTGATTGAAGAGCTCTCAGTTGGTTAATTAAATTTGCCAGTGATCTACTGCACTACACACACACACACACCCACACACACACACACACAAGTGGAGAGAGAGAGAGAGAGAGAGAGAGAGAGAGAGAGAGAGAGAGAGAGAGAGAGGAACAGGGCCTGAACATTAGTAACTCGTCTATTTATCACAAAGAACCGAAGAAGGGCCATATTTCACCAGGGTTTTGTTAGGCATGGCAGGAGTGTGATCTATGTGCACTACACTCTTTAAGCGTGCTTCGTTTATTCCACAGCCACTGATTCCCAGCAATCACAATCATAATGTCAAAACACCCGTGTTTGTCTGTGTTTGCTTTTTCTTCAGTGACTGCGCTTGATTTATAACAGCACAAGCTAAAATGTAGCAGTACAAACCACCCTCTTGCCATCC
This sequence comes from Brachyhypopomus gauderio, assembly GCF_052324685.1. Taxonomy (NCBI): domain Eukaryota; kingdom Metazoa; phylum Chordata; class Actinopteri; order Gymnotiformes; family Hypopomidae; genus Brachyhypopomus; species Brachyhypopomus gauderio. The sequence goes on along the minus strand of NC_135220.1, from coordinate 19,293,517 downwards.
AGTGTAGTACACTGAACGCTATCATCGGGCTGTGGCCAAAAAACCGGGAGCCAGGGCCTCGACTGGGGCTGTCATGATGATCACACCTGGGGTAAACGGACCTAGAGTCCACGGTTTCAGCACCCATGATGTGGGCTGGTGTCACTGGCCCTCCGTGGGTCCAGATCTCTACGGTTCATTTTGGCTCGTGCTTCTAATGAGTCCTCAGCCCAGTGAGCAGTCAGAATCAAGGCATAATTGATTTTGAAAAAGCCATTTGAACAAATCGTAGCCCTAAGTGAATTCTGCAGAGCGCTTTGAATGGGCTGGAGAGATATGGAGTGTGTCAGAGAGGGGTGGGGTGACGAGAGAGGGGGTAGCTGGCACTCAAGGTTTGGGGGCAAATGCTGCATTCTGCCCCCCAATTACCCCCCCCCATTTATTGTTGTGGAGTAATATCTAAGAATGTACTGCCAAATGGGACATCCACAGAAAAAAACTGGGTGTGTGTGTATGTGTGTGTGTGTGTGTGAGAGAGAGAGAGACAGAGAGAAAGAGAAGATAGCAGGACCAAACCTAGAGATTCGTCTGTTCTCATTAAGATCAGTTCTTCAAACTTACGAACACTGCACCCAGTGGAAGTGAAGCTATCTGCACTGCCTGTATCTTCTCCCATGCCTCAAACACATATTGATATGTTGGCTCGCTGCACCATGCACCCTGCCTACTAATATGAGTAACTTTGATCCTTGCATATCTTACTGGAGGCGAACCACGTGTGTTAGGCACAGTGAGAGCTTCACCGAGGAATGATATGGACACAAGGTTAGGCACAAAGGATATTTATTTGTGTGTGTGTGTGTGTGTGTGTGTGTGTGTGTGTGTGTGTGTGTGTATCCATGAGGAGATCTGCTAGATGTTCATATTTAGAGGATGTTTATAAGTTTAGATAGAAGGGTTAGCATTGCTGTATGTCAAAGACTTTTTCAGTCAAACAGAGAAAAACTTTTTTGGGACTTGCAGACAATTTATGTTATTTTTTTACCCCCAAAAGTAAAGAAGCAGTAAATAAGCAGTAAGTCTGTGAGCTTCATCTCTCTAATGTTACAGTCAGTACCTTGTCACAGTTCAGGTAAAAGATGTCGAAACAGAAGCTCATTAGCAGCTGGTGATAGGGACACATTGCACTTGTAGTCCAGAGACACACAGTTATGTCACTTCCTATGAATGCCTGCACACACACACACAAACAGACACACACACGCACACACACAAACAGACACACACACGCACACACACACACACAGATGGGAAGGTGTAGACGATGTAAGTGTCTCTCATTAAACGGCTGTGAGTCACATGAGGAATGGAGGATATGAGAGAGGATGCGAAAACCGGGCGAAACTGCTGCCCTCTCCGCTCTGGACTGTAAGGAGAGGTGTGCGGATGCTGCATCTCAAGAGGAGAATAAGGTGAAGAGGAGAGAGAATGTGATGAAGAGCAGGGCCAAAAATACACCGATGAAAAGTGAGACATCACAGGATATGAAATTTAATTTACACTGTCTCAAGGTTTAATCATATTACTAAAGACAAAATGAGGACTAAAGTCATGAAGAACCTCTCTATAACGGTATACTCACATCGCTGACAGTGAAAACACACATCAAAAAGTATGTGATAAAAAAACAAGAATACAGATGTGCCGTGAGAGCCCAGAGTGATGGGAAACACGTGGCGGTAAGTCTTGAGCGAAGACTAACGTCAGTGTCAGTGTAGACGGCATCGGGACCCGAAGGCTGCTAATTGCTTTGAGAAGGCAATGCAGAGCGTTCAAACATCCAGCCAGAGCCGAGATAAAATTGGCGGAAGCGGATCTAAATGGAACAGGCATGAGCCTTTCAGTTGATGCCAGGAAATCAAACTGACAGGTTTGATGATTCACCCAGAAGAGGGGGCTGTAAACATTGGTATTTACCAAGAGAGCGATGGAAGGATCGACAGCTTCTGGATGACAACGTTCCCCCTTTCAGGATCTCAGCTGTCTTGTGAAGGCCAGCACAATGGAGGTGACTCCCTCGGCCTTTCGGAGTTATGAACAACAACGCCTGCTTTTCTACCCACAATCTACACTTTATTCAGCTATGAACAATGCTCCCCCTCCATTCCACGTCACACTTTCATAACTTCCTTATGTTGCGATTCACATTGTATTTTTTGTTGTTGTTGTTTTATTTCATCACTGCTGCTGTTTTTTGTTCCTTAAACACATTTCTTTTGTTGTACATGGATGTGGTAACAACAGCAGCATGAATGGAGAATGCAACGTGATCATGATGTAGTTGGGATGGTGGCAGAGGGCAACTTGTGTCTTGAAGCCGGCTGTGTGGGGTGAGGAGCTCTCTGAAATTCCTCACTGATTTCTGCTGTTAACTGAAATGGTGGATAACGTGCAGAACACTGGATAAGCCAGCTTGGTCTGCCAAACAAAAATCAATTTGTCTAGCACTTGAAGCTCTAAATGAAATCTTCATTATTTATACAAGATGAAAAACCTCTCCTGGGACCACATGATGCACACAGAACATTCAAAAACACAAATTTATAAAGTAGGTTTGTTAATCAATAGATGATACACTCTTCAAATCAGCAGTAGCAATCCGAACTGTGCATATTAAAGAAAATAGACAACACAGGTTAACTTAGATGTTAACATAGTAGGTTGTAGTCTACTACAAACATCTTACATCTGCATTACACTATTATTACACACTACATTACAACTTAATCTCGTTGCAGTTCTGCAGTGACAATAAAGATATTCTACCGAATTAATTTCACATTTCTGCCAAAACTCACCAATTAGAATGAATGAATGAATCTTTCAACTTATATAGCGCCTTTCTAGATACCCAAGGTCGCTTTACAATTTTAATACAGGTACAACTCTTACACAACCAATCACACAACGGCGAGAAGCAGCAGCCAATTGCGCACAGCATACTCTCTACCGGGATCCGCAGCCCCCTGGGGGACTGAATGGGGTGCAGGAAGGGGAGAGAGGACAGACCCTAGTGGCAGAGCACCATTCACCACTGGGCACACAAGCACACACACTCAGACAACTGCTTTTTATTGGACATGAAGAGACATAGACACACACTCAGGGTGAATTTGTCAGGGAATCAGGGAGGGCCAATTTACCTAACCTCCATGTCTTTGGACTGTGGGAGGAAACGGCAATTAGGAAGCTTCTCATTTAGGAAGCTTGTAAGCTTCTCTGCCTGCCCATTGGTCAGATTCATTAAGATATTCGCTGTCCTGCAACACCCCCAACAACAGATCATCCTCCAGCTGCAGTGGGGGCAGATCCTGGTGCAGCCTTCCCAGAGTCCCAGTTGTGACCCACATCCACCACACCCCCATCAGCAAGGCATTTACTGAGCTCTTCTCGAGCTGCGGGACTTGCCCGACTTCCAGCTTCCACAAATCAGCAATCCGTGGCATCATAGCAGTGTGCTAATGAAGTCCGTCCCTTAGCGGGTCAGTCAGAATGCCAGGGCAGTGCTGCCAGCGTATTTGCATGCTCACTTGAGCTTGACCGGTCTGTTGTCTTCACGTAAAATGGGATTCCACGAGCACTGTTTACCTAATGGATCAAGAACAATTCACTGCCCCGCTATCAGAAGAGATAGTGAAGTGTGTCAAATGCCGGCACCCAGAGACACTGAATGAGGCCTTCCAGGTAGCAGAGGGTTATCTCTTTTCCTTCTCATCCCTCCATCTCTTCCCAGCACTCCTGTTCCTTCTCTCTTTCTCCCTCCCTCTCTCTCTCTCTCTCTCAAGGTAGGTGTGGGGTCAAGGTTAGATGTGTAAATGGGCGTCTACTACTGAACCTACTATAATACTATAGAGATTTCCAGGGGGAACACTTTGTATCATGGCTCTGATTAGTCCTTACTACGCCCATCCCTTCTGGTTAGTAAGGTATCACAGAGCATCACAATGAGCTCCCCTCGTCGGACATCATCCGCAGCCCCCCATGTTGTTCACGTGAACATGAAGAGAAGGCGGCTCATAACTACTCTGAGAATAATCAAGTGGTCCAAAAGTCACTCCTGGAGCTCTATAGTGCTGGGTCCTAAGCCCAGCATCTTGGTTCATTTGGCTCTGCTTGGTTTACACCAAACATTAAAACCTCCACTTGGGTTTTTTTTAAAGCTCCTACAGCTCTAGTATCATTGGATGGGTAGAGGGCAATGTATCTGAGCAGCCCGATTCCAAAAAGCATGTGAGACAGTTCCTGGAGCTGGCTAGCTGTTATTATGGGTTTGTGCATAATCATTTGGATGTCAATACCATGCTGACCAATCACAAGAACTAGTCCAGGTGTTGGAGTAGAGCTTGCCAGGTTTCCCCATGTTAAAGTGGTTCTCTACAGGGGCCCATTGCTGCCATCACTGGACTTTTCTCTTTATGAAGATTTTAATTCATTAAAGGAAGGGTAACATCTTAGAGAAGGTGGGTGGTCCTCATCCTCTGGTACTACCTATTGAGATGCCTGCGTTAGCCAGTATGTTATGTGGTTGTGGGGGTGTGACCGAACGTTATCTGGTCAATGGAGAGATGGCCTGGGTGGACTAGCCTGTCCTGTGTCATTAATGGTAGCTCACGTTTATGCTGATCTTTTTCCTCTGTAGTTTACCAGATGCTAAGAGTATTTGTGAACACAGAACCCTGGTTTGCTTCCTGACTCCTTCCACTATCTCAACAGTGGTTTTACAGGCATATAATCACAAATCCTGTTACAATAATTTCCATTACAGGAAATGATAATTGCCCATATATTACCTGCAGGTTAATAATTAATATCAATATAATCAATATTTGGAAAGGACAAATGTGCAAAATATGCCAATACAATGCCCATTTAAGCCTGACTATTTATCAGTGGCCTGAAGGGTGAATTGCTGATGATGACTACAGCCTGAATCTTTAGCGATCTTATTGCCTGATGGTAGAAACTGATCCATATTGTGTTGGTGCTTGACTGAATGCTTCCAATACTCCCAGGAGGTAGAAGAGAAATCAGTTAATTGCTGCCAGTCCTGGGACTACTGTAGTCATCGAGAGCAGACCTGGCCTTTTGAAGCTATTTCCCGAGTACATGTCTTCAGAGTGGTGTAGCCTCTATGCAGTTAACAGCTGCATTTCGATCACAACCTCTGCAGTGCTTTGCGGTCAACGTTGAAGGAGCTTCCATACCAAGCAGCTTCATGGCCACCTGGTTGTGTCCCTATACAAGTTGAGATACATAACAGCATACTAGATGCCTCTTAGTATACTAGATGCCTCTTGGCTTCTGGAATAGTCTCTGGAATATTGTCCTGCTGTTAAGACCAGGACATTGGTGTGGAGAGACCAGGCTAAGTCCTCTGTGATATTAACTTCCAAGATTTTGAAGCTGTGGCAAATGCTCGCCTTGTCCTCCTCGTCTTCGTTTAGATGGATGTTACATTGGCCCCAGATATTTGAGGCGTTTGTCCATGGGAGTTCAGGTTTGAGCTATACCTGCCCCTTCGTCCGGTGTTCATCTACTTTTTAGGCTGTCTGGTTTGACTTATATTGGTTCATTTCCTGAATAAGGCAGGGGATGCATTTTTTGTCAGGTTGCAATCTTTTTTGCAATTTGTGGTGGGTCCAGGGTGTCAGGCAGTGAGTGGGTAATATGAGCTCATAATGCTACTTATATCTCCTCATAATGAGTGTTGCAGCCATCCGCCATCCAGGTAGCTATGTCTGGGTTTCTTATGCACAGAGATAATAATGGTGGCCTTCTTGAAGGTAGAGGGGAAGGCAGACTGAACAAGGGAAAGACTAAATATATCCCTGAGAACATCTGTCAGCTGGCATTTGTGTGCGAGAGCAGCCTGGGATAGCATCAGGGCCAGAAGCCTTGTGGATATGCTCCTTGGGGAGTGTTTAAATTTATGTTCAAAGTTTTAAGTCCTGTCCCAATGTATGTTACAACTTTGAGGTTTTATCATCAACCCTTAAAATACCAAAATATAGTTCCAGACCCCATACTAAAGCGAGTGACAAAGACAGGAAGTGAGGGAGAATTAGAGACAGGAAGTGAGGGAGAATTAGAGACAGTCATTTTTCATTCTTTGTCATTTTGAAATGGCACCCCAGTTGGAGTCCACATCAGTGCTTATCTGTGTAGTGCCAGGTCTCCTGAAGACACATCACGCTCTACAAAAGCAGTGACTCCTTCCCACAAAAAAAATGCACATGTCCACAAGGCTGATCACACACCCACATGCCTTTCACATATACAAGTTTACAGATAGATTCATTCTCTTCAGTCTAGCACAGGACTCACAAGGCTGGGGTGGATATCTGATATAAAACTGCTCATCCATCAGTAGGAGGAGGATAAAAAGTGACCACGCCTTGACTTGGTTAGTAGGCTGGAGGTCAGCAGAGACACCAACCATGACTGAATCAGGAGAACAGGTGGACATTTCAACACACCAATGTAATCTCCGTAACTAATCCCTTACACACATAGTTCATGCACGTATGCACCCAGGGACACTTCCACGCTACACACATGTACCTCACATGTCCACTAATATGCACCCCCCCCCCCCCCCCCCCCCCCCCGATAGATTCCTCGCCACACTTCTGGAGAGCTGGGTGTGGTGTGCTCTAAGTGGGTCAGTGTCTGTCTTTCTATGCCTCTGTGGGGAAACTGTAACTGAGCTGCAACCATTTCTTTTGCAGCATGAGCAACTATCCTGCCAGTTTTGCAATATAGCCTTTTGTTTGTAGGTTGAAGAAATTGGGACATGTTGCAATATTCTACTCTACCCCGGGATAACTCTATACCTAAGGGCATCCCAGTACCTTTGAGTACGAAGCATTACATTTTCACATTTATTTTCTCTTTAGCGTCCCACTTCTTCTTCAAACTGCAAGACTGCGTTTTTCCCTTCTCTAGACGTAAACGCGAAGCGCCTTATTCACGTCAAAAGCCATCCCCGAGCCGCGAGCCCACAGAGGACAGGCGAGATGAGCTTTGGATAGCCACTTTAGGCGATTCTTACGATTGTCTGGTAATTTAATGCAAGTGTGTGACTTCAATCACTTCCGAGATATCAGAGAGAGAGAAAGAGAGACTCAGGCGGTGAGTGGAGGAGGTGGAAAGAGGCAGACAGACAGCGCGAGAGGGAGCTGCACAAGAAAAGTGAGCTAATGACGAGGGCATTTTTGTCATGCATATCTGAGTGGAGGAAGGAGGGGCTGCTGAGAGGATGATGGTAACGGAGTCAGTGATGGTAGCTCCAATCAGGGTAATCGGCTTAGTGTGGGCGGGGCTTGGGCTGAAGACACAGAGAGAAACGTGGGTTGTCCTCCGCCCCCATCCCCCACCACCACTCCAGCCCACCAGCAGTTAGCTTGAGTGAGACAGAGAGATGGAGAGGAAAGAGGAGAGATGAAGATAGAGAGAGACAGAGATGGAGAGGAAGGAAGAAAAAGATGAAGAGAGAGAAAGAGACTGAGATAGAGAGGGAAAGAGCAGGAGAATATGACATGGACAGAGGCGGGTTAGGCACCACACAGGAACACACATGCCATTTAGTGCTGTGTTCTGCACCTGCCAACACAGAAAGACTCTTAAGCTGTAGCAGCCATCTGATATGTATCCAACTAGGCAGGGCCTTAGGGTAGGTTTAAATCTCTGGGAACGCTTTGAGTCCTTGCTTCACTGCCCTACACACACACACACACACACACACACACACACACACACACACACACACACACACACACACACACACACACACACATACATGTATGTGTACACACACAATATTGCCCCAGCCTAAAAAACAGGTGAGAATGAGATATGACTACAACTGTCCATACTGTTCATGTTCATCTATTGAGCAACTCCCACTAAGTAATGAAGGAGAGAAAGGTGCAAAGTGAGACAGACAGACAGACAGACAGACAGACAGACAAACTGCTTCAGAATGATTCCAAAATTATTTTTATGTCCTTTACATGTGATGTCTCATAAGCAGTGCAAGTCATCAATGACACTGTCAAACACACATACGCTTACACATAAGCAAACACACACACACACACACACACACACACACACACACACACACACACACACACACACACACACACACACACGCACAGCACTCCTGAGCATGTGACCAGCCCTAATGGCTTTGAAGAAAAATATCTCCTCCATCTGTCACTTAAAAAAAAAACTTGTTTCTGCACTCTTTTCGTTCTCATCTCCTCCTCTGATCCTACGCAGCTCTCCCAGGAGACAGCGACTTTCTTTGTGCTCAGAAGTGGGCCAAGCTGAGAGAGATAGTGATAGAAAGATAGACAGAGAGAGAGAGAGAGAGAGAGAGAGAGAGAGAGAGAGAGAGAGAGAGAGAGAGAGAGAGAGCGCAAAGCCACAGCAACCAGCAACCACGTTAAGGGCACCTGGCACTTGGCCTCTCTAACCTGACTGTTACAAAGGCCACACACACACACACACACACACACACACACACACACACACACACACACACACACTGCCTCTTGACTGCTGAACCTCATGCATGACCACCAGGTACACCCTTGCTTGAGAACCACTAGAAATGTCAGCCAGGCATCTGAGGTGCTGAAGTTCAAGTTTTAATTATTGTTCTGTCTGAGGTATGAGCAAGGCAAGCACTGTCTTATTTCTAAATAAATCTCTGATTTATTCACGTCGTAAGTCTAGGTACAGGGAACGCACCTTGTTTTATTTAACTAAGGCATCAGACATAAGCAGTTTTGATTCACCTGTATTTATTCTGAATAGAAAAACTTTAGTTATCAGTAGATAGACATTTTAAGTCTTCTTCGCATGCCTGTGACTCTCACATGTTCACATTTCTCCTGCCAAATATCAGCTCACATGGCTTGGTGGTCATGTACACGTGTGGTGGAATTGAGAAGCATCAACCTGCTGAGTGTGGGGTCTCCATGTATGGGTTTAGGAACCATTCTGCAAAGGTTCTCAGCCCAGGTGTTTTGTGTGTTCAGTCTTAGTTCTGCTATGTTTTTGCCATGTGCTTTCCCGTTGTCCAATGGTGTTTCCACCTGTGTCTGTTACAGGTGGCTTCGCGATGCCAGCTGGTGGCCACCAGAGGGAGGCCATGAGACAGGAGCGAATTAGGGTTCATCATCCTGATCTCCCTCAGGTGGCTCCACCCTATTTAAAGGCCACACTTCCTGAAGTGTTGGTGCATGCAACATGTACCTTAAGATCACTGGTAACATGTATTCTTGACTATGAGATTCTTCTGTGGTCTTCCTCACCTGTTCTGTGAGGAACTGTAATCCCTTGTGTCTGTCTCAGGTTTTCCCCTCTCTTACAGTTCTTTGTTTTTGTCTTAGTGGCTTGTCCTTTAGATTAGTGGTTAGAGTCTGGGTCCCTGACTTGTGTGCACCTTCTGAGTTCTTCAGTCTCTTTTTCTCTTTATTCCACCTCATCTACATTTGGTTCACCCTGACAACCCTGCTGCCCCTTTACAGTGTTTTGGTAAATGTTTTTATATACCTTGGGGGTAAGTTTTGTTTGCAATTTGTTTGTCATTTTCTGTCTGTTAGCATTGGTATTTTGTGTCTCTTTGCTTACATAGCATTTAGCAGACACTGTTGTCTAAAGTGATTTGTCACCTACCTAAAGAATGCATCAGTAGGTTGGAGTCCAAGACACCATTGAACAAGGAGACTTCTAGATACAGGAGTCAATGCTAATGCCTAGAATGGATTACAAAATAAGCGGAAGTGCAATATCAAACAATAAGTGCTAGAAGGGTTCAATTAATCAACTGTAGTCCAATATAATATTTCCATAAGTGAAGAATTAGTGGTCATTTAAAAGACTCAAATAGATGAGTTTCCAGCCTGTTTTTGAAGGTAGCAAAAAGCAGTTCAGACTGCCAGTGAAAGTTTGGTCCACCAACTGTGAGCCGAGACATGGAAGAGCCTTGAGGATAGCCTTCCATGAGACGTGAAGGATGGTGTTTCAAGCCTTACCACACTTGGGTTTTGAAGAGCTCCAGATACATTTTGGGATTTGATGAATGTCATCATGATCATTGGCTTTGTAGGTAAGAATCAGGGATTGATACTGGAAGCCAGTGAAGGGAACAGTGGTGGTTTAACGTAAGAACTACTGCTGCATTTTGGATCTACTGTAGAGATGTGATTGCCCATACAGGAAGAGCAGCAAGTATGAGTGTTGTCATGCCTTGAGATGATAAGAGAGAAAAGGTAAGAAGTCATATCCTTCACAAGCTGCAAAGGAGAAACCTGCATGACCGGGTCAGGTCTGAAACATGAGTGCAGGGTGATAACTGGTTGTCCTAATGTTTTGATTTTGTTTCTGTGTTCATTTTTATGCATTTGGTCTTGGTTTGAGTTCGTTTTTCAATAATGCATCCATTTGCAACTGCATCCTGTGCAACACTTTATTATTTTCCAACGCCGTACACACCTGAGCCAGGTAATTAAGTGCTAAAGAGGTGACTGTCTTTTACCTTGGCAGGGGGAATGCATTGTAAGGTGATAACTTTTGTTCTTTCCTTTCAAGGACAAAGGTACCTCATCGGGGGAGGGCTGCACTCTAAAATGTGGGTGTCCATCCCTTATAAAGGTAAAGAAGAAACCTGGTTGGAGATCAGAGATTGAAACCTCAATGAGAAGGACCATTTACACTATCTAATGCTCCATCATAATGTGATTGTGAGTGTTCTGGAGTCCATGCTGAGTTTGTCACTCAGAGAGCCGTAGTGGCACAGTCTGTTCCTGTTCATGACCTTAACTCATTCGCACCCCTCTTTTTGTCCATCATTTTACATGTTATACCTATGTCTCTGTCTCTGTCTCTCTGTGTGTGTGTGTGTGTGTGTGTGTGTGTGTCTGTGTGTGTACTGCTTCAGAGCCTTCCCCTCCAGTAATGGTCTCTTCCTGTCTGTTTCTGATTCATAATGTGTTTGTCGATAGCGAGACAGCCTCTTTCCTTCTTTCCCAAGTGGACTTGTCAGTGAGAAACTTTCCCTTCAACAACTCCACCCCAACCACCTGCAGCCACCCCACCCCTCCCACACCCTCCGAAGTCTGGAGTCAATGCTTCCTCCACACTTGTCTTTCTGGCTGTAGGTTCATGGTTACATGGTTGTAAACATGACATTTACACTTACATTGGACATCTGTAATCAAATAAAAGGAGGTATCCTGATTGTGAACCTGCCTTTCTTACTCTTATGGCCCCTTCTTAAAATGGTACAGAGATTACATTGTTGCAGTGTTACTGAATTTTAAAAGCACCCTGAGAGGGCTCTTTACAGCCTAATAGCTTCAATGGCCTTCATATAAGCGTTTCAATAGAACAAAAGAAATTTGTGGAGTTAATCAATCATGGAGATTGGATTTTACCGGAGACCGTGACATCTTGCATTTATGCCAGTCTTTTGAAAGAACAGCTCGTAGATCATGTGCTGCTGACGGATCTGCACAGGACTCCGCTGGGCACTTCTGCACACAGCGCACATCTTTAAACTGTTTAGTGCCCATAATTCAAGCAATAGAAAGAATAAGAACATATATATAATCACACATGAAGAATAAGGAGCAGAAGAGCATAGATAAATTATTAAAAGGGCAATTTCAAGGTGTACATAGATCTACTGTCTACATGTTCTCTATATTTGTATGCGTTTTTAACCAAATGTAACATACCCACATGCTCTGGTAAGTGAGTAAAATGCTTCCATATAGAAACATTATAGTTACTTGCCCTTGACTTTTAATATGTTTATTATTTTCTCCAAGGTAAGCAGGTAGACCTTTCTTACAATCTCTGGTTTACTGACAGTCTGTACAAAAGCAATCAGACTTCATGCCAGCAGTAGGCCATCACTCAAAGTTTGCTTCACCTTTAATAATACTGGAGGATAAAGTCTTAGTAAAACTATTCAAGCCCTATGGTCGACTATATATCAGGTGTAATATATATTAGAAGTGATGTATCACACTACAGTTCTGTAACCCTAATGGAGTCTCAAATGCAATCGAAGAGTGTTTGTTTTGTTTGTCACATATATGAGTCAGAGATATTGCTGCTAAACTGAGGTAATGATGCTGAAGTTATGTACATGCATATACACCATCTATATTGCAACAGATTCAATCTAGTGTTTGCGGTTCTAAAGGCGTCACCACTCTCACCATCATCTAAAGGTATTTTCTCTTGTATATCTTCCTTCCAGGCATTTAACGTGCCCTCAGAGGAGTCTGTCAATCCAGAAGCATAACATATGAAACACAAAGTTTCCCTTTATCAATAAAGTCACTACTCCCGATTTGCTAAGTGGGTCACAAGGGGTCTAGATAGCACATGACTTACAAGTATCCGAGAATCTAAGAAAATACTTCTTGGGATCTAATTTTTAATCTGAAGCTATTCAGATGACAATATTTTTGTATGATTTTTTGTATGAATGTTCTACCTTTATTACGTTTTAAGACCAGGGGTAAAATCCTGAATCAGCTTTTCCTTGTTTAAAATCATTCTTCCACAAAGGATTACATCAGTTCACTGTCAGCAGAGCCAGAGTGGCTAATCGGGAGATTCAGGTGGATTCCCAATGGGCCGGCTCATATCAATCTCTAGTTTGGGCCGATTGGGAGGGAAAAATTATTTTGGGCCGGATTTGGGCATGAAACTCCCGGGCTGAAAAAGGGGTCCACTCCGGCCCTGACTGTCAGCTACTACATCTGACACCTTATATCGATCATGTTCAATACAAATGAATGTGCAGAACACAATGTTTCCAGAGAAACAGGACATGTTTTGTGGAAGCAAAGTTCATATGAAGCTCTATGAGCTATGAGATGAAAACAATTCATATTCAAAGTAGTTATTGGTGTTTTGTGTGTGTGTGTGTGTGTGTGTGTGTGTGTGTGTGTGTGTGTGTGTGTGTGTGTGTGTGTGTGTGTGTGTGTGTGTGTGTGTGTGTGTGTGTGTGTGTACACACAAACCTAGCCCATGAGTAGACTATGGCTGAGGAGAAGGCCTTCTTCCACACGTACAAAAAAGCAACTGTTTACCCAGCACTCACACACCAAGCCTCCCATCACAACAAGAGACCGGCAAAATAAGAGGGAAATGCCACTGCCCAAATACCCCCACTGTACTTCTGAGACACAACAGTCAGAATGCCAAAGGTGTCCAGGATTACTAGAGTACGTTGCTGACACATTGAGTGGCCTAGCTGCTGGATTGCTGAAGATGCCCGTGACTAAGCTAGCTACTGTCACCCACAACTGTATGCTCCCGCGACAGGAGCAAGCTACCATCAGATAGCATCCTAGAAGATATGAACACACAACCAGCATTATAAATAAACTCAACAAACTGGAGCATGGTGCTATTGTAGTCATGCTTGAGAGACTAGGCTACAAAATGCAAGCTATATATCCAATGTCACCTGGACCCTTAGAAACAAAGGCTGGAAGACAACTCATATATATATATATATATATATATATATATATATATATATATATATATATATATATATAAAATGTACATATGTGTGTGTGTGTGTGTGTGTGTGTGTGTGTGTGTGTGTGTGTGTGTGTGTGTGATGCGAATCACCCATGTTCTGCTATATCGCAATGCTAAAATAATCATGTCAGTGGTCAGAAGACTGCATCAGAAGATGGATGAACATGGTCAGCAACAGCACTCAGGATGATGTGGTGTCTAAACGATGCTCAACTGGTATTAAGGGGCCCAAAGTGTGACAAGAAAATATCCACCACACCGTTATACCACCACTACCAGCTGAACTGTTGATATGAGGCAGGATAGATCCATGCTTTTATGCTGGTTATGCCAAGTTCTGACCCTACCAACCAAATGTAGCAGCAGAAATCAGATGAGGCAACATTTTTCCAGTCTTGTATTGTCTAGTCTTGGTGAGCTCATGTGAACTGTAGCCTCCATTGCCTGTACGTAGCTGACAGGAATGGCAGCTGCTGTCGCCAGTCAACTTCAAGGTTTGATGTATTGTGTGTCCAGAGATGCTCTTCTACACACCACAGTAGTTATCTGAGTTTCTGTTGCCTTTATATAAGAAACAGTCTAGCCATTCCCCCATACATACATCAAACTGCTCATAAAGTTATGTGCCAAGATGGAACAAAACACTGACTCACTGATCTACCAATGCACAGCATGAACAGGAATGTCACTGGAGCTGAAGATGTGTGGTTGGCTGATAGTAAAAAAACAAGAAAAGTGATCAGGACTGTTGGCCAGGATGATAACTACAATTATTTGTGGACTCTCCAGTCACACAGGGAACCACGTGGCAGAACTGAGAAAAACAGCAACCTTCAGGAATCTCTGTAGGTTGAGGCAAAATGTCAAGAGTTGTTAAATGGGAACAATAAGACCACAGTGATAAACACACATGCCCTGTCAGTCTGGACAGGAAGGCACAATACGCTGGCCAAGAGCACTGGAAGCTGTAGATACCAAAACGAGAAAAAACTTTGCAGTGCACGGGGGTTCTCCACCCAAGATCCAACATCCAGAGGCCAACCAGGAGGAGAGACATGAGGCCTGCAAAGTCTCCAATTTTCACTGTGACACACAAAATATCCATGAATACATCCGATGGCCCCCAAACATTAGCTTATCAGGGAGTGCCTCAGTCAGATGGGGGACGTAATCACCGTAATCATGGACTGTACCACTGACAGAACGCATAAGTTGCTAACATAATACAATCCAATCAATGGCTGGAAAAGGCAGGACTCTGAAGACAGAGTCACTCTCACAGGCACAGCAGGACAACATTAAGTACTAAACACTAGGTTCATCGGAACGGGCGTATCACGTCAGAGAACACCCAAGATGTACACTGTGCATAGGTGCCGAGACAACAGCACCTAGCAACACGATATGGATCGTATGGGTCCTATATGGGTTGTGCATGGATCATATAGGGACCATATATGGTGAAAGCAATTTTTGGTGGAGATGTGCAGGGTGGTTCAAAATAAGGTGCCCAAACCGAAAAGGAAAAGGGCTAATCCAGGAATATACACAGGCATATGAGCTGAACGCCTGCAAGTGCAAATGTTAGGAAGCACAGAGAGTGGTGGAAAACAACGAGGCTAAGGTCCTGTGGGACCTTCAGATACAGACAGATAAGGAAGTAGTGGTGAACAAACCAGACAAGATAGTGGGCAAACCTGAGAAGATGCAGAATGCGATTATATTACAAAATAATTATATTTGTTTATGATCAACATTTTATTTTCAGAGCCATTTAAAAATACTAATATCACAAAAATACAATAATACTTATTTTATCCATGTTGTCTCCCTCTTTTTCTTTTTCTCTCTTTCATACATACACTCATATTCATTTAATTTCATTCAGTGTGTCTGAGTGCTAAAAAGTGAATCACTCTGCCTGTATATTCATTATCTGTGTCTAGTCTCCTTAACATTGCTGTCAACTCTGTGTGTGTGTGTGTGTGTGTGTGTGTGTGTGTGTGTGTGTGTGTGTGTGTGTGTGTGTGTGTGTGTGTGTGTGTGTGTGTGTGAGAGAGAACCTCAAACAGAACTGACAGTAACAGCATGACTAGCTATGACAGGGTACTGGTAAGTGACACACACAGCCATGGTGTAGAGCAGACAGTTTCAGAGTGTGAGTGTCCAGCTTTCACATCAGCATCAACACAGAATATGTTAATCTAACATATACAAAAATATCCTCTCCACAGAGCACAGATCCATACATGCACAAAGATGAACTATGTCAGTGCAGCAGTAGTGGGAATTAGTTCTGTCTAGGTCAGATATGCCTGCACAAAGGACACCAACCCTAGATGTAGAAAACACCCCAGCCCCTACTGACACACTAAAACTCTCTCTCTCTCTCTCTCTCTCTCTCTCTCTCTCTCTCTCTCTCTCTCTCTCTCTCTCTCTCCATCTATCTCTCCATCTCTCCCTTCCCCCCAATCCACCCCTCTCCATCAGCAGAGGCAGCTCCAGTGGGCGGAGTTACTCCTTTGGCTCCTTTGACTCCTTCTCCATGTCTGAGTCCAGGCACCCACCCTTTCTGCTCTGACTCACAGCCATGTCTGCCCCGTCAGCCCAGCAGCTCCCCACGGAGCAGCCGACTCTCTGGGATCGTATGACTCAAGACCTGCCAGAAATAGACAGGTAATCCACAATCACTTCTTTCCTTGTGTTTTCCAGGCAACAGATCTAAAATGCAACATGCATTGTTTTGTAACACATGCTGAGGATCACAGTAAGTGTTCACTGAGGTGGCTGCCAGGGTGTGAGGGTGACGTACCCTTTAGAACTTAACTGGGGATCTCACGGATGGTCGAAATCAATAGGTTCGAATGTATTGTAGAAATGTGAACAGTTAGCAGTACATATATTGTGCAGGGATATGAATCTTCAAGTTTTAATGTACTTGGTATAAACTTTGTTTTAAGTAGGAATGAAACCTCAAAGAACTAAAGCCCTGGCAAGTAAGCCTGCCTGCAATATAAGCCTGCTATAGCTCAGGAAGATCAGACAAGAAGTTGGTATTGTTTAGGAAGGCAAATAAAGATAGTGTGAATGAGTGTTTGGTTGTACAGGGGCTAACTACTCAGCAGGATTGCAGGGTGTACCAGGAGGCAACGACGAGGGCAAGGCCGTGGAGTAATGCATGCAGAAGGGTTAAGGCAGTACATGGAGAGGTTGTGCAATATTTCAAGAGTCGTTACTCTGAAATGCATCATATACGTGTTCTCAGATTGATTCGGTATTTCACAACTCGCTACAGTGCTTCACTACTGTTTCTGTTTGTATGCTTGAGTAACACACAGAGTAATGTAAAGGTTGTCAGTTGTTGTGAATTACAGAGAAAGAGTGACCGACAGAGTGAGTGACACGATGAAAGAGAGAGAGAGTGACACGGTGAAAGAAAGAGAGTGACACGGTGAAAGAGAGAGAGGGAGAGAGGGGGAGAGAGAGAGAGAAAGAAATGATAGAATAGAGAGAGAGGTAGAGAGAGAGGGACACAGTGGTAGAGTTTGACTGTGTGAATATGCAGTTTCAGAAAACAACTCACTTTTGATGAGGTTGCTGAACTGTTGGTCTGTAAGTGCACATCTCTGATAGACCATGAAAGGCCCCATGATTCTTGGAGTCAACTGAAAAAGCAATTTAATTAAAAATGTCTCAAATCTTTCTTTCTCCCTCTCTCGTGTTGGCAGCATGACTTGGGAATGGTTGCTGGAGACTGCATTTTTCCTTTGATGTTTGGAAAGCTGAGGTTAATCCAAATCTGTCCGGGTGCGATTTTTCCATCATATTACCCATGCTTTAAATGTACAGAATGGCTTTTCTATTCTGGGAGAGCCTGTTGTTACTTCATTGGGGTTTTAGGAAGGGAAAGAGACAGAGACAGAGATGAGACTTCATAAGGAATGCAGGGAAAGGCCATCGAATCAAAGCAGAGAGAGAGAGAGTGAAATAGAGTGAGAGAAGGAGAGAGGGACTAAGAGAGGGATTGCGAGAGGGATTGAGAGAGGTACATTTCCTTCTTACTAACCAATTGGGAGAGAAATGAAGTGGAATGAAAACCAGTAGAAATGATCAGTGTGTGTTCCTGGCTTGTCTCTGCCAGGGCAGGTGTGTAATTAACCAAACCTGCTGCTAGACGTCATGACTCACCTCCCCATAAAGAGGCGTATCATGGCTGAACATGAACACGCAGAACAGCTCATACATCAGTGGCCAGCTGCGGTTTCCTCACACGCAGGCATACGGACCGGGAGACGTTCATCCTCACACACACCCCGTGGAACACAAACACATAGGGTGGAGTTCATCCTCACACACACGCAGGCAAACGCACAGGGAGGCGTACATCCTCACACACACGCAGGCAAACGCACAGGGAGGCGTACATCCTCACACACACGCAGGCAAACGCACAGGGAGGCGTACATCCTCACACACACGTACGTGTATAATCCCGTACATATGCCAACCGCCCCCCAATGCTCTCTGCATGAGTGTGACAACCGCATGAAAGGAAACAGCCCCTGTATGAATAACACACAGGTTGATGACTGCACGCAATCTTAGATGTGGAACGGAAACAGTGAAACTGCTATCAAGAAAATATGAATATGAATAAAATCCCAACTTATTATGTTATTAATCATAAGGAATTGTATTAAGTAACTACTGTGGATTATTCAGGAAGTATATTGAAAACATGAACTGAATAAATTAAGTGACAGAAGTATGGACCACAAGGTTCCTGGGAGTTTAAGGATGAAAGAACAGATTCAAACCTCAGTGTACAGCCTTGAAGGCATCGTGTTCCTCCTACTCACGTGCCCTGCTGGTGGTCTCTGCCCCTGTTTCTGCCTCTGTCTCTGCCCCTGTTTCTGCCCCTGTCTCTGCCCCTTCTCCTGCCCTGTTGAAGGGCCATGCCCTGCTGAAAACATACCCACAAGGCTGCAGCAGTCAATGCCAGAGATGTCTGTTGTGCTGCAAATACTTATATGTGACGTGTTCTGCTGACAGAAACTTCCAAAACTGGCACTGGGATCCATCTGAAACAAATCCTGTTCCTCTATTTCTCTCTCTCGCTCTCTCTCTGTCTCCTTCTCTCTCTCTCTCTCTCTGTCTGTCTCCTTCTCTCTCTCTCTCTCTCTCTCTCTCTCTCTCTCTCTCTCTCTCTCTCTCTCTTTTCTCTCTCATAATTTGCAGATGTTTGATTCGTGCCTCAGTGATCATTATTTATCCAAGCATCACCACCACTCCTGCAAACACCACACAAATCATACACACACAAGCACACACAGGTACATTCACACACACACACACACACACACACACACACACACACACACACACACACACACACACACACACAAACACACGCACACACACCAGCAGCCAGCTTGAGTTTGTGTGACAGATCCAACCCAGTTAAGCACAACAGAGTCATGGTTGATAAAAATTACTTCAGTTCCATTACATTTAACTCACTTTAATTTAATAAAGTGAGACTTGCTGATAGTGACAGACAGAATGCTTCATGGCGAGCTACAGGGTTAATTTAGACAACTAATTAGAAACATATGGCTGTTTCTTAACCAAGAGTTACAAGTATTTATTTCACACATGCATGTAAACAGAACGGACTCTGAAATTGGTCATTATATCCATCAAGTTTTAATGGAATGTAATTAGGATGTTTTCCTGGCTAAAATGAAAAACAGACAACATGTTTAAGGAATAGGTCAAGTGTCACACAGCACAATTACTGTAAAAAAACTACAACTTCCAGCATCTCTCACCAGATTATTACTGTCACTAGTTCCTCATTTAATCAGCACTATTCATGGCACTCAGAAATGTCAGTGTGTTGTAAAGTATTTCCAGCTCTTGTGTGTTTTGTGCTACTGAGCGTCTTTCATTCTGATTGTTTATTCTAACTTCGAACTTGGTTTGCACTTTGACTCCTGTTGACCGCCTGCCCCCCTGTGAATCGATCTACACTTTCGCACTGTCTTCTGGATTTTTCAACGTTTTGCTTGTTCTTCTCGACTGGAGTGTGTTTTTGCCGCTGACTGCTCTTCCTGGTTTTGACTCTCACCTGTTCCTGACTATGTTCATCATTAAAGTGGTCTGTACTGTCTGCAAGCATCTGTCCTGTCTTACTATGTTACCACACGACTGCACTACACTGCCTCCTACTGCTTGGACCAATAAAGCTTCAACAGAAATCAAAACAAAACATTGGGTTCCTAAACCCAATACAGGATCCGGCCATGATGCAGAGAACAGAGAGGTCCACGCTGTGCACACCGAGATATGTTCTGTCAATTTTGTGACAAAATCCAGAAGGACTCAAACTGAACATCTGCCATGCTGCTCCCAGAACATGAGACATCAGTGGACTAGCTGTGATGATGGTGGTGACTATTCCCAGTTCTATGTGTAATTTGAGAGAAGAGATGAAATCTGAAGTCTGTTAAGTATGTCTTGTAAGTATAGTCGTTACTGGATCCTAGTAAGCAAACTTTACATTAACCAAACAGTAGCCGTCCAGGTCAGGAGACCCATTTTAGCCACAATGAAGTCATGTTTTATCTTTCAGTTTGTAGGGGGGGGAGTAAAAATAAATTGCATCTATAAAATTGTCAAAAACTGTAATAGGAGGTATTCTCACAATAACACGTCCAAAACATGTCACACTTCCACTGGCGTCATGGTTACCAGGGCAACCAGCATGGCCACATATTCCTTGTTTTGGTTTTGGTTTATGTCTCCAGCTTGTCTAGTTTCCTTCTTATTCGATTGTGATATGTGCATCGAATCTGTAGAGATACATACATACAAACATATATATAGTGATTTATATATAGAGGTGTGTGTGTGTGTGTGTGTGTGTGTGTGTGTGTGTGTGTGTGTGTGTGTGTGTGTGTGAACCAGAGTCCTTTAGCTAGCTACCACAACTGTCTAGATGTGTGCATCTTGTTCAAAACTTCAACTGTCTTCTGGACTACAGTTTACTTTGCTTAATTAGACTTATCAATCTGCAGTGACAACGATCTCACAGGCAGGCAGCACACAGTGAGATGTCTGTAAGAGTCTGTGCTGCACAGGAACGGTGATTGACTATCTCAGCCAAGACCATTAAAAATGGCAGGGAGGACATTTGTGTGACTCACATATTTGTATCTGTGATGGGTCTGGAAGTAGAGGGGGATGGATCACTCCATACCGGTCGCTATGAACTCCTCAATCACAAAGACATGTAACAACAGAATAGCACCTTCAGGGAAGCATCCCCTCCACCATCCTCCACGTCAGCATCTTGGCACGAGATCTTCCTCGACACCCACGTCTGCCTTGCTGACACATTCATCTATTGATTTAATTATCTGGCTAATTTCAATCCCCTCAATGTCTCATTTGATCTCTCGTATCCACCTCCTCCTCTTCCTCTCTCTTCAGCCTGGTTCTTTTCACCTGGGAGGGCTACCACACACACAGCCAGAGACCCTATACATGCATGTGGGTGCGTGTGCGTGTGTGTGCGAGTCTAGCAGAGAGAGAATTGTGTGTGGATGTGTCTGAGGCAGTCTGAGCAGACAAACCGCTGATGGAAAGATCGTGTTTGACATGGCAGTGAGACACCAAACATGTACGTTAACCACTGAACATGGGCGTGACCCACCGAACGTGTACGTGAACCACTAAACACAGATGTGACCCAAAGAATGTGGGCGTGACCCACGGAACATGGACGTGACCCACCGAATGTGGGCGTGAACCACCGAACGCAGGCATGACCCACCAAATGCAGGCGTGACCCACCGAACGTGCGCGGGACCCACGGAACACGGACGTGATCCAATGAACGCGGCCGTGACCCACAGAACACGGATGTGACCCACCAAACGCGGGCGTGACCCACCGAACACGGATGTGACCCACCAAACGCGGGCGTGACCCACCGAATGCAGGCGGGATCCACCAAACGTGGGCGTGACCCACCAAACGTGTACGTGAACCACTAAACACAGATGTGACCCACCGAACGTGGGCGTGACCCACGGAACACGGACGTGACCCACCAAACGCGAGCGTGACCCACCAAACGCGAGCGTGACCCACCAAACGCGGGCGTGACCCACCGAACGTGGGCGTGACCCACCGAACGCGAGCGTGACCCACCGAACACGAGCGTGACCCACCAAACGCGGGCGTGACCCACCAAACGCGGGCGTGACCCACCGAACGCGAGCGTGACCCACCGAACACGAGCGTGACCCACCAAACGCGGGCGTGACCGACCAAACGCGGGCGTGACCCACCGAACGCGAGCATGACCCACCGAACGCGAGCATGACCCACCAAACGCGAGCATGACCCACCAAACGCGAGCGTGACCCACCAAACGCGAGCGTGACCCACCAAACATGGGCGTGACCCACCAAACGCGAGCGTGACCGACCAAACGCGAGCGTGACCCACCAAACGCGAGCGTGACCCACCAAACGCGAGCTTGACCCACCAAACGCGAGCTTGACCCACCAAACATGGGCGTGACCCACCAAACGCGAGCGTGACCCACCGAACGCGGGCGTGACCCACCAAACGCGAGCTTGACCCACCAAACGCGAGCGTGACCCACCAAACATGGGCGTGACCCACCAAACGCGAGCGTGACCCACCGAACGCGGGCGTGACCCACCAAACGCGAGCTTGACCCACCGAACGCGGGCGTGACCCACCAAACGCGAGCGTGACCCACCAAACGCGAGCTTGACCCACCAAACGCGAGCGTGACCCACCAAACGCGAGCGTGACCCACCAAACGCGAGCGTGACCCACCAAACGCGAGCTTGACCCACCGAACGCGGGCGTGACCCACCAAACGCGAGCGTGACCCACCAAACGCGAGCGTGACCCACCAAACGCGAGCTTGACCCACCAAACGCGAGCGTGACCCACCAAACGCGAGCGTGACCCACCAAACGCGAGCGTGACCCACCAAACGCGAGCTTGACCCACCAAACGCGAGCGTGACCCACCAAACGCGAGCTTGACCCACCAAACGCGAGCTTGACCCACCAAACGCGAGCGTGACCCACCAAACGCGAGCTTGACCCACCAAACGCGAGCGTGACCCACCAAACGCGAGCGTGACCCACCAAACGCGAGCTTGACCCACCAAACGCGGGCGTGACCCACCGAACGCGAGCGTGACCCACCGAACACGAGCGTGACCCACCAAACGCGGGCGTGACCGACCAAACGCGGGCGTGACCCACCGAACGCGAGCATGACCCACCGAACGCGAGCATGACCCACCAAACGCGAGCATGACCCACCAAACGCGAGCGTGACCCACCAAACGCGAGCGTGACCCACCAAACATGGGCGTGACCCACCAAACGCGAGCGTGACCGACCAAACGCGAGCGTGACCCACCAAACGCGAGCGTGACCCACCAAACGCGAGCTTGACCCACCAAACGCGAGCTTGACCCACCAAACATGGGCGTGACCCACCAAACGCGAGCGTGACCCACCGAACGCGGGCGTGACCCACCAAACGCGAGCTTGACCCACCAAACGCGAGCGTGACCCACCAAACATGGGCGTGACCCACCAAACGCGAGCGTGACCCACCGAACGCGGGCGTGACCCACCAAACGCGAGCTTGACCCACCGAACGCGGGCGTGACCCACCAAACGCGAGCGTGACCCACCAAACGCGAGCTTGACCCACCAAACGCGAGCGTGACCCACCAAACGCGAGCGTGACCCACCAAACGCGAGCGTGACCCACCAAACGCGAGCTTGACCCACCGAACGCGGGCGTGACCCACCAAACGCGAGCGTGACCCACCAAACGCGAGCGTGACCCACCAAACGCGAGCTTGACCCACCAAACGCGAGCGTGACCCACCAAACGCGAGCGTGACCCACCAAACGCGAGCGTGACCCACCAAACGCGAGCTTGACCCACCAAACGCGAGCGTGACCCACCAAACGCGAGCTTGACCCACCAAACGCGAGCTTGACCCACCAAACGCGAGCGTGACCCACCAAACGCGAGCTTGACCCACCAAACGCGAGCGTGACCCACCAAACGCGAGCGTGACCCACCAAACGCGAGCTTGACCCATGCTAACAGCCTCCTGGTGGCTCTTCTTGCAGCTGCTGTATGATTCCTTTAGCATCAAAATACACATGGCAATCAGAAAAAAATAACATGAAAATCAGACCCACAATGTAGTGATGCAGTGAGGAAGCCCTTAGGAAAGTGTTGTGCAGTAGAGGCTGCGTGCCACGGGCCGCCGCCATGATGGCCTTCTCTCCTTCACCCTGGAGCTGAGCTGTGAGGCCCTTGGTAACCTGCACTGCCTGCTACAGCCTCCATTACTGGAGTGTGGTAAATAATCTCAGACAAAGGGGCCTGATCGATACCATATCTAACCCTTCCCCAATAACACTCTCTCCTACTGTTTCTCTTGCTCATCACTCACACACACACACACACACACACACACACACACACACACACACACACATGCACACGTGCGCACACACGCACACGCACATATTTTCTCTTTTCTCTCTTTCAGTTTCAAATTTTTCCTCTGCCCATACCTCATCCTGTCCTGATTTGATATTTTTTTCCTTTGTCTTTTGTTGGTTCGCTGGTATGTGGCATGTAGTGTTCATGGTTTTAAATGTGTGTGTGTGTGTGTTTCTGCATATGTGTACAGTCATGTGAAGGCAGGGATTAGTGGAGGTAGTGCTGGAAACGTGCAGAAAAGAGCCAAGCTTATCGTCAGAGGCAGCCGGCCAGACTGTGACTCCTAAATCTGCCCCCCAGATGGATGCGGGGCTGGGGGAGACAGCAGAGAGCCGCCCTGCCACACCACCCGGGCTTGGAGCTGCGACACCCTCACACCATCACTATTTGTTACTTTAACAAGAGATCCATCAGCATACGCTCTGTGTGTGTGTGTGTGTGTGTGTGTGTGTGTGTGTGTGTGTGTGTGTCTGTGTGTCTGTGTGTCTGTGTGTGTGTCTGTGTGTGTGTGTCTGTGTGTGTGTGTGTGTGTGTGTGTGTGTGTGTGTGTGTGTGTGTGTGTGTGTGTGTGTGTGTGTGTGTGTGTGTGTGTGATTGGGTAGATGAGTAAGAAAAGGAAGAAAGAAAGATTGCAGGAAACAAGGCAAGAATGAAAGAAGGACAATAAGCAAGAAACCTCAAAGGGAAAAAGGCAGGAGGAGAGTTCCATAAGCTTCTGTTCTTCCCATCAATCTCTGTCATCCTGGGACTCTGTGGGAAAGTGATTGTGCATGTGGCTGTCAGCAGCTCTAATCTTTACGACAGAGACATCCACATCCCTCCGTCCTCTCCACACGGACCGACCCGATCTTCCCCACAGCGCTCGCCCATCCGCGCCTCCACCAACTCCACCGATCCGAGGCCCGGCGGTATAAATCTTTAATGGCGGGAGCCCTGCAGCTGCACGTGGACCTGGGCAGCCATGCACAACCCAACGCTGCATTATTCAAACGGCCCTGGAGAGGGCGTCGCACCCAGAGGCCATGCACCAAACAGCCCTGTGTGCCCCCCCCCCACACACACACTCACACACACCGCACCTGCTCCCTGAGCCAGGCGGCGGTACTTTGCTCTTTGCCGAAGAGAGACCACAAAGACGTGGAGCGCTTTTCTCACAGTAGGGAGCAGTGAAGGTGGTACTTAACTGCAAGAAAGGAGAAAAGGTAGACACAACCCACAAGTCTTGTTTCTTGAGTTAGAGATGTTAGTATAAGCCCTCGTTTCAGACCAGTGCCCCAGCTGAGGTATTCTATCTTCCTGAATTGCAATCCTCGTCTTATAATTGTGAGGGGTCAGTGATAATATGGCATTCATCTGACTTTAAGGCATGCTTATTGTCACTGAATGCTCATGCCAACTTCACACGATGACGTCTAGTCTGATATAGTCGCATCAATCTCAACATTTTCTTCTTCTACTGTGTCACTCAAGAGGAACAGACCGAAATATTTACATTTACTCTTACTCTTCTGGGTTTTTTCCCTCTATTTTTCACGTTTTCTTTCTTGTGTTTATTGTGTGTGTGCATGTGTGTGTGTGTGTGTGTGTGTGTGTGTGTGGTGTGTGTGTGTGTGTGTGTGTGTGTGTGTGTGCATGCATGTGTGTGTGCTGAACACAAAGGAATCAGACAGTAAATGGATGGTCTTGTTACTCCACCTGCACAATGTCTGCGTTCCACGGGAGATGATGTTGATATCAGACAGGTACACATGTCTGAGCTGCACAGTGTAGTATGGATGATGGCCTTCATGTGCCTGTGCATTAATACCCGGCTTGTTGTGGTCATACTAAGGTCATACTGTCACTAGGCAGTCTGAGGCAGCCTGAAGCAGTCTGAGGCAGTTTGATCCAGCTGTTGGATCAGATAGAATGACAAACTAACAGAATGAGCACCTCAGGTCTCTCATTTCTTCTCATGCCTTTTTGCTTCACTTTGTGCTCAATTTCTCTTTGAATTTGGCCTCTTTGTCTCTCGTTTCCACCTCCTGTTTGCTCTGTTGTCTCTTACAGCCGCTCGGCTTTTCCTGGGAGGTGCTGGGTAATATATGCGTACCTGCCACTGGGGACGGCAGAGCTGGGGAGACCGAAACCAGAGGTGCGAGCACACATCTGACAGCCACACTTTGTGTCTTCCGGTTTTGTGTTTGTCTCTTGAGAATGTAGAGGAGAGAGAGAGAGAGAGAGAGAGAGAGAGAGAGAGAGAGAGAGAGAGAGAGAGGGAGTGTGTGTGTGTGTGTGTGTGTGTGTGTGTGTGTGTGTGTGTGTGTGTGTGTGTGTGTGTGTGTGTGTGTGTGTGTGTGTGTGTGTGTGTGGTCATGTGTCACCTCCTTTACTATCTGTGATAAACTCAAGGCCAGGCAGAGCTGATGGTGTTTTTCTCGCCTGTCTTGCTGCTACTGTGTCTTCCTGCAGCCGTCTCCCTGTCTTTTTTCTGCTCTGTCTGTTTTCTGCCCTGTCTTCCTGTATCTCTACCTCTATCTATATACTCCATTAGTCTTGGTTTTCATCCTAAACATCCTCATGCAAATATGTATACTTGTTTTTAGATTCACAATGTTCAGTGCTGTCCAAGTACCAAAGAACCGCACATCTCCAGCTGTGGAGGTGTGATGGAGAACACTCAGGCCACTCAGGCTTCCAGATTACCTGTGTGGATCCCCTACATAAAGCCAGTAAACATCCAGTTTACATGTAACCCCAGTCTCCCTTCAGGAGAAGAAAAATCTGATGTCAGCTCAGAGCTACAAATATAAGCTCTGAAGGAATTTCAATTTATATTGGTTTAGTTAGCTTATATCCCAAAATGTGTTGGGTTTTAAGAGGTCACATTTATACTGATTCTCACTAGAATGTGTCCCAACATTCACTTTGCACCTTGTTACATCGCCCCTCCCCTTTCCCTCCTTTCTTGCATACTTGTGAACTTGTGAACCTCTGCTACTGCCGCCCTGTTCCACTTACCATGTCTCTGCTGCATCTCCCTGTTCACTGTATGTCTCTCTTCTCCTGTCTCCCTGTTCACTGTATGTCTCTCTTCTCCTGTCTCCCTGCTCACTGTATGTCTCTCTTCTCCTGTCTCCCTGCTCACTGTATGCCTCTCTTCTCCTGTCTCCCTGCTCACTGTATGCCTCTCTTCTCCTGTCTCACCATCCTGTTAGCCTGTCTCTCATCTCCTGTCTCCCTGTCTTCCTGTTACCCTGTCTCTCTTCTCCTGTCTTCCTGTTACCGTGTAACCTACAAACATCCTCAAATTGTCATCATTAATCCAGTAGTGAAGTTTAAATCTGTTGTGCTAAACATACATAAGATACCTTTAGCTTTGTTTTGTTTTTGTTTTTTGCATTGTAATGAATTCCTGGCAGTTGACCATGAAATTCATTCAGACTCAGTATTATCGATGTGCTCTGAAACAGGTTTACAAGTAGTAAAAGCATGAGATCTTAAAATGTCTTCCAAAACTCGCCACAAAAATAATACCAACATTGGTTTCTATAATGATTGAGTCTAGTGTATCTTCACAGGATTGTAAGCCATTCCTGATGGGAAAGAAACTCTTTTGGGAGTATCTAAGAAGAAAATGCACAAACCACACACACACACACACACCCTCCCACCTGCAGTGGAGCAGGGCCTTTCCTGCCCAGAGGACTGTCTGTCTCCTCAGGGCCAGTGGGTGGAGAGCCAGTGTGTTGCGCTAACGCACCTGGCCCAAGGGAAACGTGAGCTAGTGCAGAGTCATATGCCCATAACTGAGAAACAGAAGTGACAGCTGCTTCAGCCCGCACTGGCTGGGCTAATGCCTTAGCATGTCTTCACCTTTTTACACAGATGAGGAATGCACAGACTCTCTCTCAGGTAGATGAATCCTGGGAAATGGAGAATATGAATGGGATGACTCGACATATGTCCTAGCTTAGCGGGAGGGGTATTGAAAGAACACTGTCGCTGTGATGTCTGAAATCAAGGTCCTTCAGTTGACAGCTTCCTCCACACGAAATGTAGCTGAAAACATGAAACCCCATTCGTTGCTTTTGGTAAGTATACTAACACATTACACTACTGTGTGCTAAATTACGCTGTAATCATGCTCAACCAAGCCTGGGTAATTTAATTAACACTGGATTGGCTTTATTCAGTAAAGGCTCTAATTTCATTTTCACATTTTGTACTTAGCATTAGAGTGTGGGTTGCAACAGAAAGTCTGCAATAAAAAATTACAGTGTCACCTTATGTAACACATTAAGTATGCTGTTTTAAACGTCACCACTCCATAATTCATGTTCATATATAACAGCCGGGAAAATGGTGTCGAGGGTTGCCGGAAGATTCCACTCATATTTTACAGGTGTAGGTCACAAAGTTGCGAGAAAGACCACAAATTCATTCATGTTCAATTCAAATCCTCATATTCTGCATTCCCATTGTACTGACTTAATTTATGATTTGTTAGTGTTTTATTTCTGTATGCTTTAAGGAGTACACCAGGGTTTATACACCAGTCTTTATACACCAGCACTGGCGCTGAACGGATCCAAGGCCCATGTAATCAACATTTCATCTGTGTCACTGGATTCCATGTTTAAACCTCAAACTAAACCTGCTGAAAATAAACCAAGCCTATAGCATGACTCACTGAAATGAGACACCCAATGCCGTTTTTAACCAAAATGTGGTGGAACAACCGTTGCACAATCCAGAAACAGGCAGCCGATCTCTTTGTGAGGCACTTCAAACAGCCAGTCAATATCTGCGTCAGTAGAGATTCATGTTCAGGTGCATCCAGCCACAGAACGTCACCAGATTCTTACTAATATCCTTTTATAATACCAGTTTTGATCCAAAGACTGAAAGTTCCAAAGAGGGGCAGATGCATGAAAGAGCCCGTGCTCCACATTACGTAAAAGCTTTTTTTATTCTTAGTAATCATAAAGTTGGCAGGACGGATGATCACGGATAAGGGCCCGCATGCCAGCTGTTGCTCCTGAATATTCTCTTCTCCCTCTCCCTATCTCAGTATCCCTCTCTCCTACTTTCTTCTATCTCTCTCTCTCTCTCTCTCTCTCTCTCTCTCTCTCTCTCTCTCTCTCTCACACACACACACACACACACACACACACACACATAATTTCTTTCTTCACAGGCAGTCACAGGCAGTTGAAGTGTCTTCTTAATAACAAAATGTTTGCTTTGTTTCGGTGTTTACTTTCCATAAGATTTAGATTCACAATAAGATTTATTTCAGGTTTTATATAGTATTTCAAATTTTTTGTGTCAGATGTCAGGGTTACATACATGAGTAGTGTTTCATGGCCTTTAAACTGTTGGACTGGAATCAAACACTTGGGGTAGCCCTCCAAAAGAAAACTTGGCTCAGTTTTTTGCCCAGTCTTCTAGATGTAGCTGATGTGACTCAGTCAGGTTTCTGGGCCTCCCTCGGACACTTTTCCAGCTTAGCGCAAAGGTTTTCAGGGCTTTGCAGTCCAATCCTTTTACTTTGTCATTTTAAGCCATGTTGGCACAACTTTGGAGAAAATGCTTCGGATCAATGTTCTCTTGCAACCAGTCTGATTTCTGACTGCCTCCAAGTTTTGCTTCAGTATTTCTAGATAATCCTCCTCCCTCATTATATCATCTATTTTCTGAAGTACACCGAAGTTCCTCTTCAAGCAAAACACCTCCATGACACCCCCCCCCCCCCCACCAGACACATTTTTTGGATTGAACACCTAACAGCCTAACCTCTCTCCCTCTCTTCTCTTTCTCTCTCTGTCTCACTCTCTCTCTCTCTGATTCTCTCTCAGTATGAATTACAGTGAAGTAAAGCCATTATTGAAGTAAAGCCATTGTTGTCTTGGTTATCCATTATATATTTAATCTTTTAAACAAGGCGTCCATCATAGATTTATTGTGTGGAAATATAAGGACAAATGTTACATATTCATGCTGTGACCGGAATTGTAATGAATTTTATAGTGCAATGTAACATATTTGTATAGTGCAATGAATTGTTTAATTATTCATCTATGCTTTATATTCATTTGTAAGAATGTTTTATACTGTGTCATGCTAGTTATTTATGTATCCATACAACATTTGCATATTTCTGTGAATGTTATGTTTGGATCGTCCTTAAGAACAACCATAAATACACACAAACATGTTAGAATATGACTTGTGACATGTCCAGCTCAGCCTCATGCAGGTCCAATAAGCTGTAAGCTTCCAGTTGTGAGGGGACTCAACCACCCCAAGCCAGGCCAGACTTTCCCAAGGGTTCATGATCCAGTCCAATCCTGCAGCCAGCTTACATTTTAGCTCTGTCCCAGCTCCTGCCACATTTTAGCCAGGTAAACAAACACCACAGAATGGAATAAAATAAAAACAGGGACTGGATTTGGTCTCAGCAGACTGGACAGAAATAACCCTTTTCTATTATTAATTGGTCAGTTTTCTATTGTTTTGGTTCCATTGTCCAGCACTTTTGAGCTGAAATGTAAAAGAAAGCGTAACTAAAAGATTTGATTCGAAGGTATTTTGGTGTATACAATGTAACTAATAGCTCCATCTCACTGGCCCCATAACATCCTATCTGAATTCTTATACCCAGAGTTCTGGGTAAAACAGCAACCTGCAGACACACACTCCCACACACACATACATACAGCTGGGCTAGTCAGAGGCAGACAGGTGGAGACACTTTTTTTTCTAGAGGATCCCAGCGGTAAGCTGTTGAGGAGCATGGAGGTGCCAGCCCAGCAGCTGAGCTTGAGCCTCACGCAGAGTCGTGGTTGTGGCGGCAGATGGAGCACTAATGCGGAGGGTTACGTCAGAGCTGCCATTGCCGGTGCCGTCTCGGGGCTCCTTAACAGCACAGAACATCCCATGCTGGAGAACTTTACATACACACTGCAAGGTTTCTGAGATCACTGCAGGTGTCAGTCGATCCTTATGCATGGATATGTACTAAACAGAAAAGTCAATGATTTCTTTAAAAACTCACACACTGCTTACACTGAATAAAGTCTTACAAAACCAAATGATTTGTAAAGAGATTTCATATTAAGAAGGCTTTTAATTTCTTTGCCCATTTAATAACAATAAGTGCATGTTTCCCCAGCGGTATAGCACTGACCTTCTGGTAATTCTAGAGAAGGTTTGCTTCCCCCACTTGCCTGAGGACATTTTTGAGTCAAAAACTGTTTGGCAAAATAAAATTGAGGTGTGAATCAGCTGTTTCAAAAAAATGTGAATTCTATTTTGAAAACCGTGAACTATCCAAACAGCCGTCTTCATGTTCTTCTTTTCTCTCCTTTTCTTCTTCTCATTGAAAAAGGAACAAAACAGATTTCTATAAAATATTTCAGCAGTCTAGAAAAAATACTACAGGGTGGCAGTCTGTATTCTCAGCCATTATTATCATTTTTTTTCTACCTTGTGTTTTGTGGTAGCCAGCGTCAGTTGGGAGCAGTTGTGTTATCCTTGGCTAGCCGGCTGAGAGTCTGAATCTGAATAAGGCTTTCTTCACAATGTCACAAGAGAATCATGTCAGAAAAGAAGACTTGTCAGAGTAGGAGTAAGATTTTCAGCCTGTGTCACACGAAAGCACAATGGAAGATTCTATCTGTATTGAAATTCTGTTTTTCTTTTCATTGTAAAATTTCACTTGGCCAAAAAGTTTCTCTCGTTTTTCATCGAAGAACAAAGTAATAAACAACAGAACCATTTTTTCATCTTTACTAATGGATCCCATTCATTCTTGAGGACAGTGTGCAAGACAACGGCTGTTAATCTAATAGTCCACATTTATAGACTTAGTTCATTTGACCGCCCACCACACTTATTTATGGGTGCTGGGCTCTTTAGGAAGATTGGGACCGGTCCTGCTGCCAAGACACGCACCCTCCCACTGAGCTGGCTGGACGACTGTGTCCATAATTGGACTACAACTGTGAGACAAGCTGAGATCAATAAAACACACTTAATTCGTCACAGCAGAAGATGTCACGTTGTTGTGGAACATAGAGCGGCGGTGCGCCCGGGGCTCGAAAGCAGACGGATGGGTGGTGGTGGTGGGGGTGGGATGGTAGTGTTGGTGGGGGTGCTGGGGGTGGTGGTGTTGGTGGGGGTGGGGGTGTTGGTGTTGGTGGTGGTGGTGGGAGTGGGGGTGCCGGAGTAGGTTCAGCTCCACCATCAGACCAGGAATCAAAACACACTTTAATAATTCAGCAGAAATAGAAAAAGTGAGAGCGAAAGAGAGGGAGAGGGAGGAAGAGAGAGAGAGAGAGAGAGAGAGAGGACAAAAGGAAGTGAAAGAAGGAGAAAGGAGGAGGCAGAACAACAGAGATATCTGCAGATGGGGTTAAAGGAAACATGGGACAGCACAGCCCGGGCAAGGGGTCCAAACACCAGAGGAGCAGGTGGCGCACTAACAACCCAGCCAGTAAACACAGCTATCAATCCACAGACACGCCACAAACAAACACAACCGGTTTGCTAACAGGACGGGAAGCACGCACCACGTTCCCATTTCCGTGGAGGTGCTCTCAACACGGTTCTGTTGTTCAAAGGTTTCTGTTGCAAAAAGCTGTCAGCTGTAGTGTTTACTGACGCGGGCATGTGTGTCAGTTTGAATAACCATTATAGCTGCACAGTGGTATTTACATTAACCTGCAATTGCCTGGAGCCCACAGGCAGCTGTGATGAAGCCTGCTTTAACAGTGACATGTGGGAACGCAAAGCCCTGTGTCCACTGTAAGTCTGTTATGGAGGCAGTGGATCTTAAACCCTGGTGACGTGTGAACCCTGATCACTTGGCCTTGGCTCACTCTTACGTTTGCATAACTGACTGTCAGTAAATGGCAGAATGTTGTGTCTATATGAAGAGCTGTTTCGCCTCAGAGCTGCGGACCAATAGACGTGGGATTTAGAAAAAGCTCAGAACCCAGGAAATGGTTGTTTTTGGTACAGTAATGACAAAAATAGCGCTGCTAAAATAAGCAATGCATGAATTTTTCGCCCATTCTTTCAGTGTGATCTGTGGTGGCTATGGTAACATATCACAAATCTGATATGCCTTATAGTATGTACACTGAATACACTGTAATGCATGTCATATCTTTCAAAGACAAAAAGGCTGATGGTTTAATCGCTGTGATAGTCTTTAAAACACACAATGTTGTGCAGGATGAACCACTAATATGATGGGAAGAATGCTTATTGCAGTATTGTATGTTGGACACGTCAGCTAGCTCTCCAGAGTACCGTGAGACAGGTACCACGCTAAGGTTTCGCTGACATGGATGAGGTCCAGAGAGGCTCGGGCAGCAAGGTCAGAGAGTGTCTGTGAGGACAGCGTCTCTCCAGAGGTGGCTGCTTTCTGCATGAACGCAGTGAAAAAAGCCGGCGTCTGTGTGCAGGGAGTGAGAGATTTGTTTTCAGTACAATTTCAGCACTGAGTAAACAGTGACGCTACACAGGTTGGTACTAAGCTCCGTGCTGTCCTGGCCACCTACAGCGTTCTGGGGGGAGGATGCAACTGAGACTGCTGCTTTACAGGCCGATGCACTCCAATATGTGGAGGCATCACTAACACTGTTTAGCAACTTTGTGCATCATTTAGAATAATAAGCCATACCCAGCAGACCGGTGTATTTAAAGGTGCAAACTACTGATGCTTGTGCCATTTTAAGTGGTATGTGTGATGCTGGCGAGCGACTGGGAATAGAGCAGGATGCAGGCGTGAGTCTCGGAGCAGAAGTGCATGCATTCAGACCCGGAGTGAAACAAACATCAGAGCAAAGGAGGCAAACGAGGTAAACAAGGTAATCGAGGCAGGCAGTGTGGACATTGCATTGACAATAACCAACAAACTCGCTAGTGAACAGAAGGGTTTAAACGCACACTATTTGGGAATGGAACGGTGGGGGGGGGGGGGGTGTGAAACATAAGGAGGGAAAGTAAACACACAAGGTGACATCAAACGTCAAACATAAAGGCAAAGACCAGGAGAAGACGTGGCAGGGCTGTACCATGTGGGTGCTACATGGGTTATGTATTACGTGGGTTATGTACCATGTGGACTATGTACCAATGTGGGTTATGTACCACGTTGGTTATGTACCATGTGGACTATGTACCACATGGATTATGTATCACATGGGCTATGGATGTGTGGGCTGCACCATGAACACTTATGGAACACTTATCTTTCTCATGTAAAAAATAACCCTGAAAATAAATTATGTTTGTACGAGCCCTTCATTAAAACTTGGAATTATATAGAATCTTCCCAATTAAAACAAAATTAAGACAATTAAGTTTTCATGAACCAAATGAACCAATGTGCAATGTAGATTTTGAACATTTTGTGCATGGGTGCTTCTGCTAATGTGAATATTATTGGAACAGAAACAGAAGCAGTTCATCTGTGACACTCTTGTTCTCAAACTCTGTTCATCTGAGATTATGTATTGTACCATCCCTATTGAGATTATCCCATGAGATTATGCCATCCTATCTTGACAGCTAATCCTGAATTGTATTCCATTGCCCTATTGACCGCTGCATTTAGCATCACAATTCTCTCATTCAAAATCATTTAGCCTGAGCTCATTTTTGAAGGACATGTCAATACATAGTCCTGCTTTAATCTGAGGGCATTTACATGTCGCCTGAATCATACAGAAACCACAGCCCCTTTTTAAGCATAGTCCTCATATATCAGGGGAAGAAAAGTAATTGCACAAATGATCATAATCTTTAATAAAGCTGTCATCTTAAATACTTGGTTCCAAATTGGTTTGCGGCTGATTACTGCAGGCAAGCCTTTGACATCACTCCGTGCTGCAGGCGCAGTGCGGACGCTTTTGTTTCATGGCCTTTTTTCCTTCGATGTTGTCTTCGGTACGTCAAACGCATGCTCCATGAGCTTAGCAGACGGAGAGACCCAGCCCAGAGCGTTCCACTCGCCGGCCCTGAAAAGCCGCTTCCGTTTGGCAGTGTGTTTCAGGTCATTGTGCGGCTCGTTGGTGCGCTGTGAATTGCTCCTTGGTGAGTTAGAAGGCTGTTGGTTAGATCCGAACAGTTCAAACGCTTTTATACAATTTAGAATTCACTCTGCTGCCAGCATCAGTCAGATCACATCAGTGAAAACAAGTGGGCCAGGTCCACCGGCAGCTCCGTTTGTCCACAACGTCCGCAGACGGACGGTACTTTGGACCACTAGCGGTTCTCTTTTTTGCATTATCTAATGAATCAAAGGCACACTGCCTAAGAAGCGACTTGACAGGTAATTACAGGTAATTACTTGTGGTCTCCTAAAATGGGACGAGTATGGATAGATCAGGCTATAATTCCAACACTGCTCTGCTGCTATGAACACACATCCTTGATTTAAAAGCTGACACTCTGCAGTTTAACTAATTACTGTTTCTGAGTACAGACCCAAAACAATAAAAAACTACACTATCCGATTTCTTCATGGGTTTCAGTGTAGGTACATTTGGGACAGGATAACCTGTAATAAATCATGCTTCAAATTGTGCATATCAACTCTACCCATCATGTGGGTTTCTCCAATCAGAACGGCTGAACAATTTCAGCCGGTACTTCAGAGAAAGATGCTTGCTGGCCACACAGACCACGTTTGTCCTGATCCACTGCCAGTCCTCTACCTGAGTTCTGTCAGAAATCACCTGCATTGCTACATCAAGCTGTTAACAGCTATTAGTACTCGGGGCTTCGTGTTTCCTCAACACAGCGTCGATTGTGTTGTATCCTGACTACTCTCTCTGATACACACCCTCTCACACAATATCCCTGAGACACACACTCTCTGTGACAAACACACCATCCCTGAGACACACACTGTCCCTGAGACACACACACTGCCACTGTCTCTCTCATGCACTCACTCAATCACACTCTGTGGCTGTTTTTTTCAGTCCCCATGCACACACATGGACGCTGTCTCTGTCTCCCTCTAGGAAGGCACTGCGTGTGTGGTGTGAGTTGCAGAGTTCCAGCCTCTGTGTTTCCCCTGGCGCCCCCCCCAGGCCTTAGCAGCAGCTGCGCTCCGTGTCTCTGTGGAGCTCTGGTGTCCCGGCAACACACGCCCGGCAACACACGCCCGGCAACACATGCCCTCTTCTCAGACGCACTCCACCCAGACTCTGGCAACATGCACTCATGATCACTACAGTACACACACACAAAAAAACAGTCACTCAAAACATGAGCTCCATACACACAAATGCAGATACAAACACACACAATGGAAAAATCCCTGTCTGTAGATCCAGACCTCCACATTTATATCCACTAAGAGCTCTACTTAAAAAACTCTGCACAATCTATCACTCTTACTTGCTCTCTCTCTTTCTCTTACACTCTCTCTCTCTCTTTCTGGCTCTCTCTCCATCTCTGTTCCTCTCTGTCTATTCCTCACGATTTTTAATCATCGGCTCATAGACAGTGGTATCTGTTATAATCAGGCAGTGAAAGCTCCTTCCGATGGACTGCCCTGTTGTGTTGTGTGTGTGTGTCCCAAGCCCAGTCCCAAAGCCCCAGAGCCCCAGCACACACACACACACACACACACACACACACACAGCAGGGTTGTGCTCCAGTGCTCTGCTGCGATAAGCGCAGCGGACTGCAGCAGAAGCACACACACACACACACACACACACACACACACACACACACACACACACACACACACACACACACACACACACACACACACACACACACACACACACAAACACACTATCTATATATTCCCATCCTGCAGGTCAGAGCCACTGCTAAACAGGACACACATATCCATTTCATCTAGCCGACCCGATGCCGGCGGCCTCTTATCCTGTGACCCTGTGTGTGTGTGTGTGTGTGTGTGTGTGTGTGTGTGTGTGTGTGTGTGTGTGTGTGTGTGTGTATGTGTGTGTGTGTATGCATGCTTGCGTGGGCAACCATGTGTGTGTATGTGTGCGTTTGGGTTTGATATCTCTTCCACTAAGACCACTTCCTCCTTCAGTCCTAACCAATGAAGTGCATGTCCTGCCTTACAATTCAATTAATCTGTCAGACCTCCCTGACAGAACACCTGGTGGAGGGAAACATGTAATCAGGCTGCAATTTCAAAAGAACTGATTTACATTTCAGTGAGATATCCTGCGCATGGTGCCATTTTACTGTGAGGTCAAAGGGCAGAAGCAGCGACCTCTCACTGAACATATGAAGCTTAGCTACATTTTATGATGCATGTATTCCAAACACACAGAAAACACTTATGGATATTCAGCAATATATGAACATCCAGAGAAGCACTCAAGTCAGACACAGACAGAGGGAACCGTCTAAGCAGGTGTTTGTCACAGTCAGCAACCAGCAGTTGTCCAAGAACCTTTGCTGGTGATTACAGAACAACACCAAAAGAACTGCAAACGTTGTCATACGTGTGTGTGTGTGTGTGTGTGTCTGTGTGTGTGTGTGTGATTACATGAGGGGTTATGTAGGTTTCTGTCAAATGTCATACGTGTGTGTTTACATGTGGGTGTATGTAGGTTTCTGTCAAACGTTGTCAAACGTGTATGTGTGTATGTTTGTGTGTGTGCGCTTACATGTGGGTGTACGTAGGTTTCTGTCAAACATCATACAACGTGTGTGTGTGTGTGTGTGTGTGTGTGTGTGTGTGTGTGTGTGTGTGTGTGTGTGTGTGTGTGTGTGTGTGTGCGTATGTTTATGTGTGGGTGTACATAGGTTTCTAAAACTACTGTGTTCGATTGTCACTCTTCTACAGTATTCTAAGTGGACTGAGTACTCTTGAATCAGTAAGTTCTGTTGTTTTGGCAAATGTTTAGTGGCATGTGACTGAGTTATCAAACGTTTGTGTGTGTGTGTGTGTGTGTGTGTGTGTGTGTGTGTGTGTGTGTGTGTGTTCGCGTGCTTGTGTGCGTGTGTGTGGCTAAAAGCACGAGAAAGAAAAATAAATCCTATATATTGTGCTTGTCTCAGTATTTGTGATCTACAGTGTTACATGAAGGAAAGAAAGATTTCTTTCAATGTGATTGTAAGGATATATCCTTGGATGAAAGCATGTTGTGGTCTGGTGTGGTATGTATGTGTCTGTGTGTGTCTGCATGTAGGTGGATGCAAATGTGAAAGACTGCATATGTTCTGTGGTGTCTTCACAGACACAGCTCAGCTGTACTTGAAAGCGGAATATAATGAAGCTTTTGAAAAATCCAATAATCCAGTTTGCCACTTATGCGTCTTTTTTTGCTTTTGTTACCACCATCCCCTTCTCTCACTCTGTTTCATCTGTTTCTCTGTCTCTTGTTCTCGTTGTCTATCTGTCTCTTGTTCTCGCTGTCTGTCTGTCTCTTGTTCTCACTGTCTGTCTATCTCTTTCTGTGGGCAGGACAGCTGCAGATGAGTGCTGGCCCCGTGCCCTGCTCCTCCGTAGAGAGTAAAGCTCCTCTGATTGGGGTCTGGGTGACAGAGCAGCGATACAACCCACCCTCTCATCCTCACACTTCCTCCATTAGAGCTCCTCCTTGTTGCACCTCCCACCCCGCCTGGCCCTCGGAGTGGCCGTCTGCCGAAACTGCTCCAGAGGGACCTGCCTGAAACAGAGGCGATGATCGTTTCCCACAGACGTCTGGAGAGGAACTGAGAGCAAAGCCCCTCTATGCCTTGCACTCTGCTAGCGTTAGCCACTTTCTCCAGCAGTGGCTCAGCGCTAACCCTGTCAGGCTAACCGAGCCAGAGTCTGACAGCACGTAGAAGACAAAAGCAAGGGCAACGGGGTGGGTGGAGCCCCAGCCAGACAGCTTCAACTCCACCCTCCAGGTGAGACAGCCTCGCCTCCACCCTCCAGGTGAGACAGCTTCAACTCCACCCTCCAGGTGAGACAGCCTCGCCTCCACCCTCCAGGTGAGACAGCTTCAACTCCACCCTCCAGGTGAGACAGCCTCGCCTCCACCCTCCAGGTGAGACAGCTTCACCTCCACCCTCCAGGTGAGTCAGCCTCGCCTCCACCCTCCAGGTGTGACAGCTTCAACTCCACCCTCCAGGTGTGACAGCATCGCCTCCACCCTCCAGGTGAGACAGCTTCAACTCCACCCTCCAGGTGAGACAGCTTCAACTCCACCCTCCAGGTGAGTCAGCCTCGCCTCCACCCTCCAGGTGTGACAGCTTCAACTCCACCCTC
The DNA here is from genome assembly GCF_052324685.1 of Brachyhypopomus gauderio. Lineage (NCBI taxonomy): Eukaryota > Metazoa > Chordata > Actinopteri > Gymnotiformes > Hypopomidae > Brachyhypopomus > Brachyhypopomus gauderio. The sequence goes on along the minus strand of NC_135220.1, from coordinate 19,254,054 downwards.
CAGGTGTGACAGCATCGCCTCCACCCTCCAGGTGAGACAGCTTCAACTCCACCCTCCAGGTGAGACAGCTTCAACTCCACCCTCCAGGTGAGACAGCCTCGCCTCCACCCTCCAGGTGAGTCAGCCTCGCCTCCACCCTCCAGGTGAGACAGCTTCAACTCCACCCTCCAGGTGAGACAGCATCGCCTCCACCCTCCAGGTGAGACAGCCTCAACTCCACCCTCCAGGTGAGTCAGCCTTGCCTCCACCCTCCAGGTGAGACAGCTTCAACTCCACCCTCCAGGTGAGACAGCCTCGCTCTTCACTGCAGCAGGGGCCACTCGTGCGAGCGTTTGCAGCGCCATGGGGGGAGATTCGCTCCCGCCAGGCCGAGAGTGCTTCACTGCTATTTCATCGTCTTTATGTCAGGCGTAAGGGAAAACGAAGGCTGCCATGTTGAATCAGTGCTACAGCTGGCTCCTGTCAAGCAGCCCTTGATGTTGAAGGTGTGCAGAGTCTTTTCTTCTGCCAGTACTAGAGATGCAAATGTGAGGGGGTGGGGGGGTCGTAGGAGGGGCACCACGAGTGTAGGCGTCTCGTTCTTTCTTTTCCATTAAATAACATTTAATTATATTCTTTCACCTCACCTTTTTCTGAATGCTGTTTTAGAACTCTCAAGTCCCCTGGTTAAAATATTCACAATGACATTTCAAACAGATGGGAGCCAATACTGAATGGGCACATTTTCTTACTTTAATTTCTGACAGTTAAGAAGAGCGAAAAGATTTCAACGTGCCCGAAACGGTTCGGTAATGTTCATTCAACATAAAGACAATGACAATGGCACTCCGAGAAGTGCATTTCCAGGGCCACCTTCCCATGTGTGCCCACGAGCATGTGGTGAAATTGACCATTATCTCCCTTTAAAGTTAATCTCACAGAAATACCATTCAGCATGCTCTGCTCCACACGGCCACTCTGCAAACAGCCCCTCTCGTGCGATCTCCTCTCCAAAGCGGCTTCACGTCACCGCTGACCTTTCGGCATGTGATTACCCTCTTCATCCTCTCCCATCCATTATTAATCACTTTACAGGCTGCGAGACAACAGGCCTCTGTTTGTTTTCTTCTTCATCGTCTCCTAATTATCATCGGCTAATGGCCCGGCCTTCCCACCCCTCCGATTTAATTAGCACTCCAAAGTGGGAGAGCGGTGCAAATGTTCTCCAGGAGTTCAGGTTAAAGCATCTGCTTTGGATGGAGAGGAAGCTGAGTGCAGCTATTTTTATTGTGCCGAGGCCTTGGTAAACCTCTACAGCTATGAGGTAAACAGCAGAGGAAAGGAGATCTTCCTTGTCAAGAGATTAACCAAAGTCTACGTCAGTGTGGCCTTGAGTCCTGCCGAAACCTCTGGACACTTTTAACTCCTGAAAATGCTTTTAACTGATTCTTACTGCTGAAAAATGCTCGTAAGGCTGTGTTTGGAAACCCTGTCAAATCTGATTCTTTTTTCACAGCTCAGCTAAGCATCTGATCTGCTGCATGAAGTCTAAATAAAGCATGCACAGAAGATATTTCCAGAGATGTGCTTTTCAGTAAATGATCACAAGCTGATGGCATCTGCAAATCTCCACTGAGGTTAAAACAACAGATTCAGATAAGAGTAATGAGCACTGAAGCCTGGAGGAGAACAGCACAAAATATCAGCAAAAGGTTGTCAAAGTCGTCACTGCTCATTTTCACAGTATGCAAAGTTATGCAAAGTGCTGTCAATTCAAATTTCATGGCTGGATCAACTTGGTATTCAGAGTGGCTTTTTAACTGAGATCACTGTGTTTTCACAACACCCTGCAGACACAGCACATGGGCAGTCTGCCATGTGCGCTTAGATACATAAATACAACATCTAATATTTAGTCATTCCAGAGGTAGAGGAACAATTAAATTAAGGATAATGTCAATGTGTTATTGCTTGCAGTGTGACGCCCATCCTTATCTTATATTACAAGAAACCTCACAATTCACACAAGCAAAGATACACACAAATGCATCATCTGCTGCAAAAGAAGGAGCTTGTGTGTGTGTGTGTGTGTGTGTGTGTGTGTGTGTGTGTGTGTGTGTGTGTGTGTGTGTGTGTGTGTGTGTGTGTGTGTGTGTGTGTGTGTGTGTGTGCATGAAAGGTATACTAAAACAAAGCCATGTCAGTATGTATGATTGATCTTTCCTTTCAACATGCAGCCACAGCGTTCCCATGACCTCTGACTCCACGGTTGTGCAAGAAAAACAGTCCAGTCAGTAGCGATGTAAAAAGTAATGAGCACGCCTGAACAATATGCTTCAGAGACATCCAGTCCAAGGTGCAACTACCTATCTGACCACACTGCTCACTCTCATCTGTAACCACCTTTATCCCGTGAGCCGCTGCACCACACCCGTCTTTGCAGACCGGGATCAACCTGTCGCATCCCCAGCCAGCAGAGGAGTCAGAAATTGTCATAACACTCATAACTCGCCATCACTCTTTCACTTTGCATCTGTTGTGCTTTCAGATTGGAGAGAGGCTCCCTTGCATCACTGAGGCGTCATTTTCAGCGAGCTTCTCTCTGTCTTTTGCTCTCCCCGTCACCCCATCCCTCCATCTTCGCGCCTGGAGCCCACACACTGTCTTGCCAGGTCTATAATGAAGTAAATGAGGGAGCCAGTTCCCTAAGCAGGCTGTTCAGAAGCTGCCAGCTGAATGCTGGTCAAAGTTCTCTGAGTCTGCAGAAATACTTTAACGTGCGTGGATCCTGCATAGATACAAATGGAATGTGTGTGTGTGTGTGCGTGTGTGTCTGTGTCTGTGTGTGTGTGTGTGTGTGTGTGTGTGTGTGTGTGTGTGTGTGTGTGTGTGTGTGTGTGTGTGTGTGTGCATATGCAGGTGTATTTGTGTGTATGGCTGTTTTTTTTTCTTCACATAAATCCAAAAACAACAACAACAAAAACATGATTTGAAATAAAATAGTACTTATCATTTATTCATGTTTACAATAGCAAAAATAGATTAAATCGTTAAATCCAAGACAACTATTGCGTCTAATATCAGCCCCTCCTTCATGTAAATTAGCACCACTCGGTGGTAGAAACATAAACAGCTCAGCCATGCCCTGAATGTTTTCTAGTCATAATCTACAAAACTTATTTCTGTTGTGGAAACTACAGTGCCACCTCATGGGAGCCCTAAACGACTCTTCTTAAGAAACTGTTTTAGAAAACCCATTTGTTTCCATAACATGTAAGTCAATCTGCCTGTAATAAAATAGCAGTATTAATGTATTACTGCAGTCTGTGTTCACACTAATAGTTATTGTTTTCTAAAAGGCCTACTTTGTTGGGGTTTTGTTCATTTTACATTCGGATCATGGCATGTTTCTCAAGATCGGCGGTCTCTTTTTTCTACCTCTTGCGACTTTAAAATTCATATCAGTATTGGATTGAAATTACTGTACGCTATTTATGGAGGTTCGACTAAATGTCAACTGCAGTGCGGCACTGGCATTTTCTTTATATAAAAATACCATTAAGCGATATATGCATGAATATTTCATTCTCGAGTTAAAAGCTATAACAAAGCGGAATTCCATCCCTGGGACACTGAGCAGGTAAACTGTCTAAACCACGAAATTCAATATTCTGCCTTACAGGACCATGAAAAGTCTCAAACAGATCGATGGAACAGAACTAACCCATTTGGCAATAACAACACAAACAGTCTCTAAAAACGACAGCTGTTCCGTACTCAGTAAACATAAAACTGGCTATTAAATACATCTTGTTAACGTTACACCCAAGGAAAAGAATGATGCGGCTCCCCAATATCGAAATATTGTTCTTACCTCGCTTAAACATTATGAAAATGGCGTGACCCTTTGCTGCGAAATCCCGTCAAAATATACGTCTCATATTTGCTCTTCCACTGTAAAAGGCTCCTGCGCGTCGAATATGGCTAAAGTTATATCATTCGTGCTGTCTTCAACCTGCCTGGACTGGGTGGAGATCTGGATCATCTGAAGCAGAAGAACTTGACCCAGGTCTCAGGTAGCAAATAAAATGGGAACCATCCTGAAACGGAAACCTCACAAAATCTTCAGACCCTCGAGGAACATAAATGTGAAAGAGGGATGACTCCGAATGGATCTGAAGATGATGTCCGACACACAGTCCGCTTCCCAAAGCCCCTTCAGTAACTACACACAGATCAGTTATGTGGTTCCGATGCTGCTGAACGTTAGAAGATGTCCGATAGCGTCAAACGACACAGAAACACACGCCAAACTGCGCGACTTGGTCGAGCGCGTCGTACACGTCCAAGAACAAATTCTGATTGGGTTTCTATTAGGGAGGCGCTCCGTCCGGGGGTGCCAGGCTGCCTCTCGGTCAGACGTTTCCCGGGCTGTCAAACACTCTCACCTCCTTAAGTCGCGGAGCTCTACCGAGAGAAGTGAATGAGCCGTAGTTATTTATCCTACTGCATTTCACGTTTTTTTTGTGTTTTGTTTTTTTCTGTCTTTTCCCGAGTCCTAGTCCGGGCGTTTCACTCAGCTCATTACGATGTACTTCAAAAAACAAATAGGAAAAGACATACGATAAAACTGTGTTGTCTCTTTGAGTGTTTTTCTCTTTTAGTGTTCTGTTGTTTTGATGTAGTTTCCATGGAGGAGAGGATGGAGCTCTCGCGCTCGTGCCTACCTGCTCGTGCCTACCTGCTCGTGCCCTCCTCTGACGGTGAAAACAGAAAATGGGCCAGCGGTGATGACTGCCCACGCCATTAAACTTATATAGGATAGTTGTTTTAAAAGTTATTTTATGCCATAATTTCAGTCGCACAGAGTCAAACTGTCGCTTATTACTATAAAATGCCCATAGCTTATATATTTAGCTCTTCCTTATTTATTTAAATAAATTGATTTTAGTTTCAATTATAACGCTCAATTCTAAAACTCATAGTTTATCCACAATAAAAAATCTGTGTCATTTTGGTATATAGGCTACTGGTATATATGATTAGACGTTTAATCACTGCTTTATTGTTCGTTTTTGTGGTCCTCTTATTTAAAGCCCATTGGATTTTTTAGGAGGAAATTATGCCCGGTTCTTTCCTTTAACAATGCTTTGTCATTCTTGACTTCATAAACTCTTGTTAGGGCATAAGATCTCGTCGGACCACTTTGTCCACTTATATGTGTTTTTCATGCAATTGATTTCTGTAATAAGTTAGTGTAAGCATAATAAACAAGGCCTTTCAGTTCATTTGAGACTGCTGCTTTGAACTAAATTTGTGTTGAGAACAATAGATATTCCCAGAGGCTCCGTCCTCTCATTCTGGTGGGAGGGTATGCCAGCAGAGGCGATACATCTGTGTCTGTCTGTGAGCAGACGGGAATGGATAATGTTCCTGCTTGCTGTTCTCTAACAGATATCTGCAACATACACATCTTACTGTCGGTAAAGTACTGGGGTCAGAAATCACAGAGTCCGTTCTAAAAAAAGGCTAGCCAGGACTACATGTCTCTGCATCGATTTCTTCATTTTTGTTAATCAGTTTAGTCGAAGGTAGTTTTGGCATGAAAATGATACTGCCATGATGAAATAATATAGCAAAGCATATGTTTATTTTACATATATTACATAATTAAACAACAATTACACTGAAAGTAATATCAGCCTGAGATCTCAGAGGGCAAATTAAGTGCAAATATATATCCATTAGTGCAGAAATTCCAGAAGAGATGGAGAAGTTCTTCCTATTGTGGAAACACAGGCCATTTAAAGTCTCCAAGGTCTGAGTTATGACTGGTCTGCTTTGTGTAGCTTACCTAACGATCTCTCATTCTCCAGCATTTCCTGAACAGTGGTCTGACTGTGTCTTTATCACAAGGCCCATAATACATTTCACAAATTTACAAATGTCTGATGGTTTGTATTCAAACACTCTGTACTTTACCGCAGAGAGGCTGTTTTGATAACCGGCTTATGAAACATGAAACATTTATGTTGTGTAATGACACAAGAACCATGTTCTTGTATTTTCATTTCTGTTCCTTTAAGCCTTCATAAAGTCACACCTGGTCTATATCTTTCTTATCCACGGTTAGCAAACACAGACGTGCTGGTCATTAGAGTTTATAAGATCTCACCCACATGAGCAAGCACCAAAGCTCTAGAGCTGTATGATGTGTGTGGTGAGACTCATTAGTGCAAACTTCACAATCAAGTGAATTCATTGTGCTGAAAGAAAGATCTCTTGGTAAATTAAACCGCATGCCTGCGTGATTGATTGAATATACATAAATTGATTGTTTGAGAAGAAGGGCAAGACAACAGCAGGAGCACGAACATGGATTCAAAACAACGTTGCATGTGGAGGAGCCGTGACCCTCTTGCTGGTTCTCCCTGGGGGTCTAATTGACAGACGAGCGGCACAAGTCGTCTCAGATGAATAGGAACACTTACCTTGGTCCTCCACCATAGCACTGACACACTCTTTAATACCAGGTTGACATTGTGTTATGAATGTCCCAACTTTCCAGGCATTCATTTTGACATTCATTCTGACTTCTTTTTAATATGCCTGTGTATAAATGCTGTAGTGTCACAGTAATGCTGTGTGTTGTAGATGTAAAGGTTAATGCCTGATTTATATTTAAGTTACATAAGGTCTGTAGAGACCCATTACTAAGCAAATAAACAGACAAATGTAATTTGGCGTGTGTCTGAACAATTTCTTGTGTATTCCATAGAGAAGGCAAGGCAAGTGCATTTATAAAGCACCTTTCATACACAACAGCAATGCTAAGTGCTTCTGGAGAACAGGACTGTTTTGTACAGGGATTACTGAGTTAGCTGGATTGGATTGTTGATGATATGACATGATCCTGGACTTTTCCGTTTTTAGAAGCTGTAATTAGGCTTGTTGCCAGCACAAGCCCTTGATCTCAAACTAGCTCAGGAGCAAGATTGTTCAATGTAAACAAGATTACATCACAGATTTAGACATGTTTTCTCTCAGCTGTGGCCACTCCATTGCTTTGGGAACAACACACTGAGATTGTGACACAATTGTATTAACATGCAGAACGTTTGTAGCACATAATGTATGTTACGAGATTGCTGATAGCATTTGGTAAATGCAAATCAAAAGGCAGCATTTTAGTTGGGATGAAACTGTATTTTAAAAGTATAATGAGGCCACACAATAAAACAGTTTGGCACAGTTGTGTCTTGACAATAAAGCAGCCAATGTATTGATTAGCAAACCTTCACAATGGTGTACACAGAGGTTGCGGGAAATTAGCCTAAAGAGTGTTGGGTGCTGAGAAATCGGAAAGGTGTTGCTCTCAAAAAGAATTTATTAGATCTCATTATCATATTTAGAGTGCAGACTACTAAAGTGGGCTTTTACTCCACCATGGGCAAAGTTAAATTATACATGACTTTGAACATTTGAACACTGGCATAACAGTTTGCTGTTTTGTTGAGAATTCCCTAATGCAGATTAAAAGAAGCCATAAAGCAGATTTTGTTTAAAGAAGGCATTTTCCCAGCATGTATTTCATAACTAACATTAAATGAAAAATCACCACTGTTAAAGTAAAACAACACTTGAACATTTTCTTTTTAGCTTTTCATTCATCCTCTTAGCTGTGACATCGGAAAAATAAAACAAAAAAAATTCTACAGCAGAAATTAATCCAACCATAAAAACACATATGCATTTAATTTACCAGCTGCTTTCTGCAACCCTTCTTTTTACATCACAGCTGCTTTTGGGATTGTATTTAATGGTTAGTATGATTAACTTCTGCCTTACACTCTTAGTTGTGGCCCTGCAGCTGATAAAGGTCTGAGGTTTTTGTCTCAACATTTGTCTCAACAACATGCTGATGCTGACTTTGAGTTTCTATTTTTATTCATTTTTCCATCAAGACCGGAGTTCTGATTTCTCAAACAACCTAATCTGGCCATTGTAATGAAGTTGACAATTATGCAAAACAAAAATACACACACTAACCTGTTTGGATTTATTATCAGATCTAGTATGTGCCAGGTTATGCTGTACTGGATATGAACAAAATAACAGGTGGTTAGGTATGTTGTCTAGGTGGTTTGTATTGTAATATTGGCTGGTGGACCAATATAGGTATATGCAGGGAACTATTTAACTTTTTAATAGTTATTCAATACGTTTTCAATTAGAAAGGTGTTTCACTGTAATAAAATAATGTTCTTTTGTTCAACAGTTTAATTCCCAAGGCGATTAATCTCCTCAACCAGACCTCAGAAAATTCATTACAACTGACAGTAACAACCTTCAATTGACTTATAGGCACCCGGAGAGTCTATAAAGCTAACAGACACATGCCTTGTTTCATATACATTTTAAGGATAATTGGCAACTAGTATGTAAATATTAGGAAATATATATATTTCATAGACTTTCTACTGCACATGTTTACTTTAATAACACCCACAGCTGCTAGTGGTTATTGCATTGCTGAAATGACTAATGCTGTATCTGCACAGAACATCTTATACATGTTAGCTCATGGACGTGTCCTCACCTACACACTTACTAGATGTATGTCCATAGATCAGTTATAGCATTGCACCATACACACTTCTCCTCTGCTTTACTGACTACTGATGCTCTACTACTGATTCTGTATTATTTGTGTGTTACTACTACATCTGCATTCTGAGATTCTTGGAGAGCACCACTATAATCTCAGTGTACTTGTACAATGACAATAAAGATTTTCGTATTTGTATTCTGTACACTGTAATTTACAAACTCTTAAAATCCATTAATATATCTCCTCTCCTTCATCTACAATGACTGAAATAGATTCAGATCAATAAGAATCAAGAGTCTTCAGATGGCTTTACCTGGTCAGTCTGTATTAAGCACATACCTCCATAAGGTGGGATGGTGCATGTGTCTTGCCTGGCCATCATTCCTTCATGTTATGTGCATTTTTATGCTGTTTGTGTGACGGGCAGGGAGTGCTAAATAAAATGGAAGCAATCACACCAAGTCTCAGAGAAAAAGGAGGGTTTAATGATTAAAGTGTGCAAACCAAAAATCCATGACTCGATTCGAATTAAGGATATAATAATCAGCAGTCAACTGGTACAAAGACAAGACATATATAGACAGACAAATGACCATCAGGTGAGGTGAATCATAGACCCCACCCACCTGAGGGACGAACACAATGCAACAACAACAAGACAACCGCCGCTGTGGACAGGGGCGACCGGCAGGGGGCCCTCCATAACGTGACAGTTTGTTTTCATTTTTGTTTTTTCTTGAATGCCTTGACTGCCAAAACCTTCTCATTATCGGCTTGCCCATTGTGGATCTATGAAGTCGTTATTTGTTGCGTTGCGTTGATTCCCAGCTTCCCACCCAGAAACTGTTTGAACTTGTCACCTGCTTTTTTTACCTTGCATAGCTGAGAAAGTGCCACAGAAAAGGGGAAAATGATCAAGCCACCAGGTGAAGCTGAAGACTCTTGATGAGCCAATGTCACATGTCCTTGCTTTCAAACCATGTCCAGCTATTGGAGTCCATGGTGAGATTACCTCATGAATCAGAGACACCAGGAACCAAGAGATGCCCCTTTCCAGTGTGTTATTCCAATAGATCCAACTGATCACAGTCACTTTACTCTTTCTTATTGAGTCCATTCTTCTAATGCAGAGGAGGACATGGCTGGCCAAATTTCAGAATACTGAACTACATACACGTTCTTGGCACAGAGGCAACACTGTGTAAGATGGCAGTTTTGTTTCAAATGACTTGTAATTTGGTTTTTCTACAACAGAAACTTTGCATGGCACGATTGACATTTTCTTTAACTCTGGACTGCGGATCGTAAGTTATTTGGCACCTCTAGGACTACCGGATGAGGTGGAGGTGCAGCTGTGGTTTGTAAAAACCTATCCATGCTCTTACTGTTCAAATGTACTCTAGCTTTGAAATTCAGTTGCTACAAAATCTAGATTTCCTGTCCTCTGTTCGCTGGTTTACAGCTCTCCTAGAACAAATTATTTTATTAACATATTTCATAATTTAATTTGTGTGTGTGTGTGTGTGTGTGTGTGTGTGTGTGTGTGTGTGTGTGTGTGTGTGTGTGTGTGTGTGTGTGTGTGTGTGTTTGTCTCCAGTCATGCCTACTACTAAAGTCCATTGATTTTCAGGGATTTTAATATTCATGCTTTTTGTCTCACTGAAACCTATAGTTAGTGCTTTCAATCATCTTCTTGACACTTTTAATAACGTACAATCCATTAATGGACACTTCTGAATATGGGCCTACTCTGTATCTCATATTTTTAACACACAATTATCTTGTCAAGTCTCTGCTACTGGCAGATTTGAGTTTCTGGTTGTTGCTGTTAGTCCTTTTCCAGTTGCTTTTCAAATGCTTACCTATACCCACAGGACAATCGACTGTGGCCTCATCTCCTTAGTTGAGTATGGACAAACAAACCCCTGTTTAAATCTGAAGTAAGCCCAGCTTCCAAACATGGCAGAACAATACTGCTGAGGAGTGAGGGCTGGAGTGTGTGAGTTGTAGTCTGTGAGTTGTAGTGTATGTGTTGTAGTGTATGAGTGTAAGAATGCAGAGTTGGAGTGGAACAAAAGCATGTATGACTATTGACCAAAGGGCCACACTACTATTGAAAGTTTTAGTTTGAGATTATTTTCAGGAACTGTCAAAGACTTGATGTTCTTTTATTCAAAACTAACCTCAGTGTGCCGCAGTGATAATGTATTCTCTAAAATTGAATATTTTCTGAATTTCTTCACAGCTATGATTATGAATTTTAAATGAGAATCTGATTACGGATTATGGAACTCAGATGTTTTTAATTAGTTTGAGCTGATTTGTTGCTTTTATTTTAATAAAATAATATCATATGTGTGACATATGATGCCCACTAGACTGGGTTTCAATTCAAACTTTTTGCAAAAAAAATGTGGCAAAAAAAAAAAAATTGTAGGCCAAGCAATGAAACTGATTCATACCACCAGATGTGCCAGGGACACAGAAAATATCACAACTTGGTCTGATCTGGTGAAAGGAAATCATGTGACTCAATACATCATGGTTTATTTGAAAACCGTTTTTCTATTGGCCTGTTTTGCATTTCAGCTTCAGCGATGAATGTCCTAACTATCTCACCTCATCCAAGCATCCAAAATGTTCTCTATGCTTATCTATGCTTCTCTATTGAGGGTTTTGCTTGATCACTCTCATAAATTGGTCTATGGGTTTTGATGTTATCCCTTCACGTGTCATAAAAGACATTAATGTAAATGCCATTTGTTACGACCCTTGTCTAGGCCCCGGGGCGCAACAGCAATAAGGAGAGAAAAACAGGACCAGTGGCGTGACTTGTGGGTATTTATTGAGAGGAGTAGCTTCAGGAGCCGACCAGGCCAAAACAATAACCAAAAAGGAGTCCAGAAGGAAAGAAAGAGTACCTTACCTACCTTTTAAAGAAACACAACCAAAATACATAAACCTACCCTGACTCCCTAAATCAACACAATATGTAACGTGAACAAAGAAAAGGCGTCGGGCTCCCTACTTCCTCGTATACCAGTATTCGCTATTTACACTATGTACAGAATTTACAATCAACATTTACAGATACAGATACACGCATAGAAGAACTCAAACGTAGACACACTATCACAATGTTATCAAAACGGGCGAAAACACATATGAACTACACAGCCAACTCTGACATGTCAAACACCGAACCAAACAGACAGACCAGCCACACCCTGTGTCAAACAGCGGAGGAAAAAAAAACCCTCCCCTTCCTGATCGGACGTGTCGGTCTTATAGGCGGTCCAGCGAAGCGCCGAAACGAGGCAGCCAATCCCATGACGTCGCGACACCGGGCCGTCGGCGCGGAGGCACGTCTGGACCATAGCCTAAAAGGAACAACACAAACACATACTGCACACAAAGGGGCCGTAACACCACCCCCCTTAAAGCGACAACCACGGTGTCGACACATATCACGAACGAGATAAACAATCAGCCACAACGTTTTCGGAGCCTTTCTTGTGGACGATATTTAAATTGAAACTTTGGCATAAGAGTGACCAACGCATGAGACGTTGGTTCTTGTTGGACATTCGGTGTAGAAACACTAGCGGGTTGTGGTCCGTATACACCGCAACCGGTATGGGGCTGGAGGTGACGTAAATTTCGAAATGTTGCAAAGCCAACAATAGCGCCAGAGCCTCCTTTTCTATTGTGCTATAATGTACCTGATGACGATTAAATTTAGCAGAAAAATAAGCCACCGGGTGATCCAGATGCGCATCATCCTCCTGCAACAACACAGCCCCGCAGCCCGAATCACTAGCGTCAACATCTAACTTGAAAGGTTTGTTGTACTGTGGGGCCATCAACACCGGAGAAGAACATAGTAATGCTTTTGCTGCATCAAAGGCCGCTTGGCAGTCCGAAGTCCAGACGAAAGGGACGTCTTTGCGTAGGAGAGTTGTCAGGGGTAAAACCACATTGGCGAAATTCCTACAGAAACTCCGGTAATATCCGGTCATTCCCAAAAAGCGCCGAAGCTCCCGCAAAGTGGTTGGCGTTGGGAAAGCCACGATGGCACGGACCTTTGAGTCCACGGGACGAACGCGTCCATTACCAACCTGTTTCCCAAGGTAGACCACAGTAGCTCGGCCAAATTCGCACTTATCGAGGTTAAGCGTCAAACGAGCCTGACGAAAACGTTCAAACACGTTCGCCAGGGTACTTAAATGCTCGGGCCAGGATGCTGAAGACACTACGACATCGTCCAAGTAGGCGTCACAGTCGTTCAGGTCATTCAAGACAATGCGCATCAGCCTTTGGAAGGTAGCGGGGGCATTCTTTAGCCCAAAGGGCATAACGGTATACTGCAGGAATGTGTCAGGCGTGGCAAACGCGGAGATTTCTGATGCGCGGTCTGTCAGAGGCACCTGCCAGTACCCTTTTAGTAGGTCTAGCTTTGTGACGAACTGAGCGTGTCCCACACGATCAACACAGTCATCAATTCTTGGTATCGGAAAAGAGTCTGCCTTGGTTAGAGCGTTGACTCTCCTAAAATCAGTACAAAACCGAAACGTGGCGTCTGGTTTTGGAACTAACAAACAAGGTGAACACCAAGGGCTAGAGCTTGGAACAGCCAGGACGTTTTCTAGAAGATAATCAGCTTCTGTTTTCATCAACGCTCGTTTTTCTGGATTGACTCGATAAGCAGCCGATCTGACTGGGGTATGATCTCCCACGTCAATGTCATGTTCTATGACGGTGGTTCGGGACAGAGCGTCGGAAAATATGTCTGCATACTCACGAACTAAATCTAACAATTCCTGTCGAGCTGTTTCATGCAAATGATCGAGTTTGGTCGGTAGCACCGCAAGAGCCTCGGAGTTCGGCAGCCGAGCTACGGGAGGACATAGGCTGCCAAAAGACAAACCATCGTTCTCAGGAACGTAAGCCGTAGAAGGAGCACTGACAGACGTCATCAACAGAGCGGGAACAGGGGTACTAACAGCCGGGGTATGTGAATCAGCCCTAGAGACATAACGTTTCAACATGTTGACGTGACACACTCGTGTCTTTTTCCTGCGATCAGGAGTTCGAATCACGTAATCGGTGTCACTCAATCGAGATAGGACCTCGTACGGCCCCACGAACTTTGCACACAGGGCAGAACCCGGCACTGGCAACAATACCAGAACCTTGTCACCCACATCGAGGGAACGCAGGACGGCCTTTTGGTCGTGTCTTGACTTCATGCGCGTCTGTGTGGCGCTCAGCGACTCCTGCGCCAAAGCACACACAGAATGTAGCCGCTCACGAAACGAACTAACGTAATCCAACACGTTCGTTGGGGGAGACGAAGGAGGCGTATCGGACAACATTTCTTCCTGCAATATCTTCAGGGGTCCTCGAAGTGCGTGCCCAAATATTAATTCAGCAGAACTAAACCCTAGGGACTCCTGTGGGGTCGTGCGCACAGCAAAAAGAAGGAAAGGGAGACCTTCATCCCAATCCTTATCATGTGATAAACAATAAATCCGAAGCATGGACTTCAATGTTTGGTGGAAACGTTCGATGGCTCCCTGTGACTCGGGATGATACGCACTTGATGTATTGTGTTGTATGTGTAATTGTTTCATTGCTCTACGAAAAACAGCCGACATAAAATTCGACCCTTGGTCTGACTGAACCACCTTCGGTAATCCGAAAGTGGTGAAAAACTTGATCAGAGCCCGAACTATAGCTGGGGTTTTAAGTGAACGGAGAGGGATGGCTTCGGGGTATCTGGTGGCCGTACACATAATCGTAAGTAGATATGTGTATCCTGTTTTGGTTTTTGGGAGAGGGCCAACACAATCGATTAACACCTTCTCGAATGGTTCACCATATGCCGGGATCGGTTTTAGCGGAGCTGAGGGAATTGTTTGATTTGGTTTACCTGCTAACTGACAAACATGGCACGACCGACAATATCGAGTGACATCCGACTTCATTAACGGCCAAAAAAAATACTGTAGTAACCGCTGGTATGTTTTGCGCACCCCTAGATGACCAGACATGACCTGGTCATGTGCTAGACTCAGGACGTGTTCCCGATATGGCTTAGGAACGACTACTTGAAAAACAGTACTCCAGTCACTCTCGGAATCCGACCTCTTTGGGGTCCATTTCCGCATGAGGACGCCATCGTCGTAAAAATACCCAACAGAACGTGAAGAGAGCTCTTCCGTGTTCACAACGTTTTTCGCGTACTGCGCTAATGAGCTGTCCTGTTTCTGTGCCAAGACCAGCTCTTCTCTGCTCAAGGTGGGAGACAGCGAAATGTCAACATCACACCCAGGTGCCGACGTAGGAACGGCGTCGGCGGTAGCGGGGTCCAGCCCCTCAGCTATGGGATGTTCCGAACATAAAAACGAATCTGACAGGTTCTCCACCTCTGCATACCTTCGGGCTTGGGCCCGAGTTAAAACACATGCCGGGAAGACCGTAGGGAACTCCTCCCCTAGTAAATCCGAGGGTTCGGGAGCCGAGACCACTTCAGGTAGACACGAACCCCTCGAAATGCCAACAAGGTCGTTCCCTAATATAAAAGATACATTGCTCACGGGTAAGTGGGGACAGATGGCTACCGTAACGGTGCCCGTGACAAGGGCTGAGCGCAGGTATATTTTATGCAGGGGAGCTCTTAAAATAGACAAATCAATGCCTTGCACCAATACTTCAGAGCCACAACTGGTGTCGGCAGAAAGCGGAACAACCGAGGCCAGCATAAACGACTGCGCTGCACCCGTGTCCCTCAGAATGCGTACAGGGCGGTGGCAGTGGTCTAATGGAGATAACGCCACCGACCCCTCTATGATATATGGCTCAAAGGAAGAGGCTTCTGTTCCCACCAACGGAACGTCAGGTGCAGGGGTGACAGCACGTACCAGTCCAACCGGTTTGATCTGCCCTTTTTTTTGTTTCTGGTTCTTTTGTTCAAGTCTAGGGCACTTAGCTATCACATGGCCGGCCTCATGGCAATAATAGCACTCACGGTTTTCACGCACGAGCGGTGGCCGGAGAGTTGCTGGTGGGTCGGGCAGCGGGAGTCTCCCCACGCGGAGTCCGCTTCTGTTCGCGCTGTGACGACGAAAACACAAGTTTGTGGGTGAGCACGAATTCATCTGCCAATACTGCCGCTTCCGTAAGGGACACAACCTTTTGTTCGTTCAAGTATACGACAAGCCTCTCAGGTGCACAGGTCTTAAACTCCTCCAACAATATTAACTCTTTAAATTGCTCCAAAGACGAAATCTTACAGGCAGCACACCATTTGTCGAGAAGAGCAGCTTTCTCCCTCGCAAACTCCACATACGTTTGCGTGGTGGCCTTAGAATGAGCGCGGAAACGTTGCCGATAGGCTTCAGGTACTAGCTCATATGCTCTCAAGACAGCTGCCTTCACAGCATCATAATCCACACTCTGCTCAAGAGTTAGGGCAGAACACACCTCCTGTGCTCTCCCTACTAACTTGCAGTGTAACAATAACGACCACACCTCTTTCGGCCACTGCAACGTCGTCGCTATTCTTTCGAACACAGGAAAATATGTGTCGACTTCGGTTTCCCGAAACAACGGAACCAAAGCAAGGTTCTTACTAATGTCAAATCTGGAGTGTGTGACACTGGTGGGTGACAGGTGGGGAACCAATAAAGATGACGTAGCCCGTAGCGGAGACGCCTGAACAGAGGACGAGGTGTGACGTGGTGTGGGAACAGGGGGAGTGGGTGGCTTCCCCCTTAATTCCAATTCCAGTTCTCGCACCCGAACGTCTCGTTGCATTTCGATTTCTAGCGCGCGAATACGCTGCCGTGACAGCTCCAGGTCCAGCTCTTTCAGTCGCAGCGTGATCATCGGGTCAGTCAGTGGCGGACTGGGACCGGTGGGTCCTATGCCCAGTAGGTCTTTTGACTCAGCATCAGCATTCGCGGCCGCCGTGTGCACTTCCTCGGGCTGAGGCGCGTCAACTACGGTCTCGTTATCTGCCGCTACGTGCATAGCCCTGGGCTGAGATGCAACGTACTCGGGGTCGTCATCCTCAGGAAGGATCTGCATCTGCACGAGTTCGGCGTACAGAGCAGCCTTTACCACTCTCTTGGCCGCACCGTGGGGCACCGAAACACTAAAGAAATCTGCGATTAACAATAAATCGTCCTTACGACACTTCTCAAACTGCTCCAAAGTAGGACACAACGTGAACCGCGTTAAGTCGAACCGCCCAGCCATCACAACGCCAACAGCACGACACACAACCACAACCACAACACCCCCCCCCCCACCAAAAAAAAAGGAGAGAACGGAGGACGAGCCCCCAATTCTGTTACGACCCTTGTCTAGGCCCCGGGGCACAACAGCAATAAGGAGAGAAAAACAGGACCAGTGGCGTGACTTGTGGGTATTTATTGAGAGGAGTAGCTTCAGGAGCCGACCAGGCCAAAACAATAACCAAAAAGGAGTCCAGAAGGAAAGAAAGAGTACCTTACCTACCTTTTAAAGAAACACAACCAAAATACATAAACCTACCCTGACTCCCTAAATCAACACAATATGTAACGTGAACAAAGAAAAGGCGTCGGGCTCCCTACTTCCTCGTATACCAGTATTCGCTATTTACACTATGTACAGAATTTACAATCAACATTTACAGATACAGATACACGCATAGAAGAACTCAAACGTAGACACACTATCACAATGTTATCAAAACGGGCGAAAACACATATGAACTACACAGCCAACTCTGACATGTCAAACACCGAACCAAACAGACAGACCAGCCACACCCTGTGTCAAACAGCGGAGGAAAAAAAAACCCTCCCCTTCCTGATCGGACGTGTCGGTCTTATAGGCGGTCCAGCGAAGCGCCGAAACGAGGCAGCCAATCCCATGACGTCGCGACACCGGGCCGTCGGCGCGGAGGCACGTCTGGACCATAGCCTAAAAGGAACAACACAAACACATACTGCACACAAAGGGGCCGTAACACCACCCCCCTTAAAGCGACAACCACGGTGTCGACACATATCACGAACGAGATAAACAATCAGCCACAACGTTTTCGGAGCCTTTCTTGTGGACGATATTTAAATTGAAACTTTGGCATAAGAGTGACCAACGCATGAGACGTTGGTTCTTGTTGGACATTCGGTGTAGAAACACTAGCGGGTTGTGGTCCGTATACACCGCAACCGGTATGGGGCTGGAGGTGACGTAAATTTCGAAATGTTGCAAAGCCAACAATAGCGCCAGAGCCTGTGGTCCGTATACACCGCAACCTAGACAAGGGTCGTAACACATTTAATATCACAGTATCTTTCCCACAGTAAATATTTTTAAATTGTTTTAGACATGTAGTAGTATAGCCTTTATTTTTCTTAGTAAAGTTTATTCCATTTTCCAAAGATGTTTTTAGAGGAAGCAGTTTTTTCCCAACTTTGCTCGTACTTGAGCAAACATGACATTTTTAAAACTCTCATGACATTTTAAAAACTCTATGTGCCTTGTTAAAATGGCAAAGGTCTTATCACTTGCTGTTAATTCTGCTAAATATGCTATCTTGATCCTTTTCGATCTCAGTGCTGCTTTTAACATTGCATATATTAACATCCTTATTGGATGTCTTGTATGCACAGTTGACCTGCAGGGAATTTCTGTAATGTTTTAAATAGAATCTCTGTCATATAATTAGCAGTTTATTTTCACCATTTAGCTTAGCTGTGGAGTTATTCAAGGATCTATTTTAAGGTCTATACTATTCTCACTATATTTACCTCTAAAAATACATTTTGCAATTCTGAAGACATGACTTTATCTTGAAGGCCAAACAAAATCTGCTGATTGAAGCAGCTTGACGGCTGCTTTAAAGTACAATAATAAAACAGTTGATACTCCTTTAAAGTTTTAGCCTTTCCAATTTGAAATGTATCAATAGGAAACCCTTTCATATATTGCTGCCTTATTTTAGCCCATGTTTCTGATCAGTTACACTTGGTTGTTCCACAGTCTCAGGTGATCGTGCTACTGTCGTCACTGTCGTATGGCTGGAACAAAATAAGATGTTGTGTATATACATATTATGATTTAAAACATCTACATCTACATAGAGATGGTTGTGCGTGAAAATCCCAGTAAATCAGCAGTCTGGTACCAGCAACCATGCACTTTGAACGTGCAAAGTTACTTCAATCACCTTTCTTCCCTATTCTGATGCTCGGTCTGAACTGCAGCAGATCCTCTTGGCCATGTCTGCATGCCTGAATGCATTGACTTGCTGCCATGTTCGACATTTGCGTTAATGAGAAGTTGGACAGGTGTACATAATAAAGTGGCCGATGAGTGTATATACTGTATACCGTGTGTGTGGGGGGGGGGGGGGGGAGGGGGGGCATGTGTGTGTGTGGGTGTGTGTGTGTGTGTGTTTGTGTGTGTTTGTTTAAATATATGTATAAAAGTCACTCAACACTGTAAGACCAGAAAGACCAACATGTACACCGCCTGCATTGACTAAAATAAATCTAATGATTCATTGCCCAACACATGGATTCTGTGATGCTTACAACTGTATAACATCAACAGAATGCTATGCGCCTTCATCAAGAACTCAATGAGACTGTGGAAGACAACCCTAGAGGCCAACTTCAGACTAGTATGAGTCACTATCGAGTGTGGGATTTACCAGAGTGATACCCTGTTCCTGCTGCTGTTCTGCATATGCCTGAACCCCCTCTGAAATCTTCACCAAGAGTGACTATGGATACCAGCTACAAATAGAAAAACCATCAACCACCTCCTCTACATGGATGATGTCACATTGTACGCCAGAAGTGAAAGAGACATCAATTTACTAACCCATCTCACCAGGATATACAGCGATAACATGGAATGTCATTGGAATGTAGCAGCACATAGAACATAGAACATAGCAGATGTTGAGGACAGATTCTCATACCTTGGCATCCCACAGGAAAACGGAAACCACAAAGAGGCCACAGGGGAAAGCAGTAATAGCCAAATACCTACAAAAAAATGAGGCAGGTCCTGAGAAATGAGATCCAGGCCATCGACACCTATACTCTACCAGTCATCTGACAATCATCTGGACAAAGGAGGAAACAGAAGATGCTGACATCAAGACAAGGAAACTCCTCACAATGCATGGAGAGTTTCATCCCAAATCCAGTGCTCTGAGACTGTAGACTAAGCTAAGGATTAGTGAGCATCAGAGTCACTATCCAGAATCCAAGATCCAAGTTGTTTCCATTTCTTCACTAAGCATTTAATCAGAAGATGGCCCTGACTGACAAAATGCTTATTGAACACTTCAGACAGCAGAAACCCTGTGGATGGGAATACAGAGGAGCAGGAACCATCATGTACTACCAGCAAATAGTTTGCTGATATGCAGGCAGAGTATACATGGAATTCCATAACCAAGTGGCTAGCCCATATGTGCCGAGTTTGGGCTGGACCACGTTCCAAGGTCAAAGTGGGACACACCTCCGTCAATGGTGGAGAATGACCGAGCTGTGTTCCTGTGGAACTTGTGGTAGAGGACCCGTGATTAAGGGAAACAGAGACCTCCCAAGGGGCGGCAATTTTTTTTTTCAATTAAGGAAAAACTGTGATGTTTATTAGATGTAATTTTCATAATAAATAATTAATTAGTTCATGTAATAATTTCCATTTGTTCAAAATGTTGCAGCTACTGTATGTATCATAGACATTAGTCCACCGACTCACATAGATGGCATCAGTCTGATGGGCCTTTAACCTTTTCTTGACCTTTTTCCACCATTCCTTGGCCTTTCGCCCCTTGTAATGAGGGTTTGGTGAGCCTACCTTCCTAATGTTCAGCTTCCAAACACTCACCTAATGACCTTTTCAGCAGAAAGGCTCTCAGTGTTTTTCCGTTCTCTAAATTGTACAATGCCTTTTTATTTTTGAGTTACTGAGTAACTCTGAACTTCAGTGATTGCTACACTTCTAGCCACGGTCATTTGTGGGGAGGTTTGTCCTTTTCACAAGACAGAATTACAGCACATCTCACTGCCCAGGCTGCTATGACATCCAACACAAATATGCCAGTCAATATCTGGGTGGTAAGAACATGCAGTATCCCAGAGGAGGAGCAGGGCACAGCGAGATGTGAGATTTAAGATCGGCTGTTCTTTTGGTTTTGTGTGTGAGGAAATCCTGAGGGATACTAGACCACTGAGTTGTTGACTTGAAGATTTTTTTAATGTGGTAGTTTATTAGTTTATATACATGATTAAGTATTAAAGATCATTTTAGACTCTAAGAGGACTTGGGGGGAGGGTGGTTCAAGGCCTCCGAACAAGAAAGAAGGTTTAGGAGTTCTGTTGTTTTATTTTATTTTTGTGTTTATATGATTTGAGTCTATACTAACCCACAAATCAAAAACCTACTACATAATTCTCTTTGATATAATAAGGGTTTAATGAGCATGCCTTCCTAATGTTATATCACTTTCTCACTGTAATGATATAACTATCACTATAAATATATATAGTGATATAACTATATATTTAGTGAGGTATATGGTCACTAAAACACATGAGATTTTCTCTACTGCTAAGAGCAAAAAATGTTAAATCCAGAAAAAATTATTGCAATACCTCCTTATCTGGCCTACCACAGATCCCCTTGATTACTCTGAAATGAGTTCTGAGTGTAGCAAAACCAAAATCCTCACTCTTCTGGAATAAGGGATCAGAATACACCAACTCAGATCTGCCCTGTGCCTACTCATATCTTTGAGTAAATTTTTAGATCCTTTTATTACAGCTCTCATACTTTGACATCCTTCTACCTTAAGATATGATTGTTGGATATGCTAATGTATCATTTACTTAAGTAAAACGTTGTTGTTGTGGTTGTTGAATATTTATCTTCATTTATTCGGGAGCTAGTTCGAACAGTCACACCTCTCACACATTCATTGCCAACTTGTTGTCTTGTTTACATACCTGTGCAATCAGTTATTTCACAGTACACTGCTTACCACAGACCTCAAGGGTTCCTGTTTTCCTGCTCAGGTGACTCTGTGTATGTGTGTGTGTGTGTGTGTGTGTGTATGTGTGTGTGTGTGTGTGTGTGTGTGTGTGTGTGTGTGTGTGTGTGTGTGTGTGTGTGTGTGTGTGTGTGTCTAAGCACATACAATGATTCTGCGCTCTGTTTTGTGCACATTCTCCAAGGGATAGAATTTGTGGTTTTTGTTTATGTGCATGTAAAAGAAAGCAGCGGAGACCTTTCCCCTGTTTGAGGGAGAAACCTAACCCTCAGCGGCCATTTGAGTATGGGCATCAGATGTACTTCTATAAGATTATGAAAAGTATCTCAAAGTAGCCCACATAGAGGAGTCTTTCTATGGCTCAGCACTGAGAACATATTGTTTCATTTTTCTGGACTGGCCATTTTTCTGCTGAGAGACCAAGTTTCCAGGAGAGATACACAAGCACTAAGAAGCACAGCATCTGAAGTGTAACTGCAGTGTGCAGGTCCTCAGGTCTCACTCGGGGGATTTCTGACGCTTGTTTGAGGGTTCTGTGGTATGTGCATACACTGATGTGTTTATGGTACGCACTCTTATAGTCAGAGCAGCAACACTGCCGAATCTCCATGACTGTGGGCTGATGTAGGCCCTCTAAAACCCCTTTTAATCAGGCCATATTGCATCATATTGCTCTTACTGCAACAGAACCTTGAAGATTACATAACCCAAATTGTGCGTTTTTAATGGGGCATGTAATAGGGCAGGTTAACCTCACACCTAAACCAATGAAAACACTTCTCCAATTACCGTGTTTTGCTGAGGTACGTTTCCAAGAGGTTCACATAATTCTCTCATCAATGACCTTGACTACTTAAACCATAAATTAATTGAAGGTAGCACAATGTAGAAGGTACATGTATTTAAATAAGAAAGCTTTTGTTTATTATATCTTAGACCATATAAAATAAGACCCTTTTCATGTGGAACTCCAGTTCATTCAAAAGGGTTTACAAACATTTACAGTTACATAAAAACACTTCAAACCTTCAGATGTCCCGTTTCTCGTCTGTGGTGGATACCTGACCTTGTCTTTTCGTCCCTGCCCATGGAGTGTAAAGGGACGCAGGAGCGAAGAGGATGTGCTGGAGGGATGAGAGGGGCGGAGCACAGGTGATGGACAGCAGACCTAATTGCCTGGAAACGACGGGACCTTTTTTGAGCGAGACGAAGCACAATGCTTACACGGCAGGTTCAGCGGGACACTGTCCCCCCGAGACTCTGTATTGCACAAGCCTCCGTCAACTTCAGCTACAGTTGGAATGCAATGTTCTCTATTATTAAACCTGAAAATGTGAAGCAAAGGTTGTGACCATAGTCCTCTGCCATGTGTCCCCGCCACCTGGCCTTTGGCACCATGGGCCACCTGTGACACATATCTGTGTGAAAAAGGAGTACATGTTTTACATGCCTATAAACCTTAAATAACTATAAACAGTCAACAGTGTTTTTTTTTTTACATATTTTCATATGTCTTGCTTGAAGGGACTGTGAAGTCTGAGTGTGTGCACTCTTGGGTTTGAGTGGGAGATGGTCCGTGAGTTTGTCCTTGAAGATAAGGGTCCCTGTACTGTACTCCGACAGCCACAGGCTGACCTCTGTCTCCGCAGACCTCTTCTTATTATCATAATTCAGACCAGCACTCCTCTTATCAGTGCTAGAGAGGAGGAGAGAGAAAGGGTGTGTGTGTGTGTGTGTGTGTGTGTGTGTGTGGGGGGGGGGGGGGGGGGGAGAGAGAGAGAGAGAGAGAGAGAGAGAGAGCAAGAGAGAGAGAGAGATATGATGAGACAGTTGAAATAAGGTGTGATTCTAATCTTAGCACCAGTCTTTCTGATACCCAGTCTTCATAAACTAGAGTAGAAGAAAAACGTGTTTGTTTTTTAAGCAGGACAGCTCATTAGTGTGTACACACCTCACTGCCCTGTAAGAGTCAAACACCACCAATACACACACACCCACACACACACACACACACACACACACACACACACACACCCACACACACACACACACACACACACACACACCCACACACACACACACACACACACACACCCACACACACACACACACACACACACACACACACACACACACCACCCACACACCCACACCCACACACACACCCACACACACACACACACACACACACACACACACACACACACACACACACACACACACACACACACACACACACACACACCCACACACACACACACACACACACACACACACACACACACACACACACACACACACACACACACACAAACAGGTCTTATATGAATATACATACAGGTCAAAGCATACAGTGCCATCTATGTTGATTTGGGGATCGCGTGTTGCTTCACTCGTCTATTCATTCAGAGCAAACCCAATTGAAACTTCTACAGTGACTATTGTAATTGTGCTCATTTGGTAACAGTTTGATTACTGAAGTATAAGTTGGATTTATAATAATGACATAATGGCGAAACCATAGCTTACAAATAAACTGTCCTATCAACCCAAATGCTTTATACAATTGGTCTTTCTTGATTGTTCTAGAATAGTATGGACAGCCATTGTTAAATCATAAATATAACTACCTTTTAACAACCGACAG
Organism: Brachyhypopomus gauderio; assembly: GCF_052324685.1. NCBI lineage: Eukaryota > Metazoa > Chordata > Actinopteri > Gymnotiformes > Hypopomidae > Brachyhypopomus > Brachyhypopomus gauderio. The sequence goes on along the minus strand of NC_135220.1, from coordinate 19,229,751 downwards.
AACACACCAGTGTGCCAGTACTGATCTTGGCGAAAGCCATTTAGATAATTGATTCCACAAGTACTGGCATAGCTGAACATATTTGAAAGAGACGTCTGGAAATCTGTCTAAACAACTACAGCGGCAGTAACAAGATCGACAACTACAACAATGACAACGAAATAATGTCATTGTTATTCTGTTTTAATTACATAGCAGCTTTCTTTGTCTCAAGGATACTTCACCGTAGGTAATGTTTGTGTCTACCTGGATGTAAATATAAGTCAGTTTAAGTTGACACATAGCCACACTGCACATACATTGTGAGCAACTAATAGAAAAAGCTAAAGACTTGAATTAATATTAATGGTAATGTTTGTCACATTATATTCAACATTCAATCTATTCAACTGCTATCAGTGCAATTCTGAGGACTTGCAAAAAAACTGTTCCAAAGGCTCTCTCTCCCTCCCTCTCTCTCTCTCTCTTACTCCCCCTCTCTCCCTCTTTCCCTCCCTCCCTCTCTCTTTCTCACTAACACATGCAAACACAGAAGCATGCCTGGGCCTGTTGCCTCCATCATAACGCTACCAATGATCAGAAATGCTGAGTGTTAATTGGTTTTGCTCAATCTCTTTATCCCTATCAGTAGTCCGTTTATCTCTCCTCGACAGGCTTCCTGGATCGGCCTCTCTCCAGCTCCCTCTATGCCTCAGTCCTCATCCCAGACCGTGAAGAAGTATACTGCTTAAGTCTCATGGATGGCTAATACAAGTCTGCTCCCTCTACAAACCACAGCTTCTTCTTCTTTTGATGCTTTATGTTATTTTTGACTCTGAGGCATCTGTTTAAAGCTACTGTTTCTCTGAGGCCTCTGTTCCTTTTCACATTACAGCCTGTTCTTTGTTTGTTTCTTTCTCTTCCCTCCCTCCTTCCATTCCCTCCATTTTGATTCCGCATGACCTGGAGTGACAGATACTTATAGCCTTGTGTAATAGCAGCACAACTTTGGTCGTTTGATTTACCGTGGGAGTAAATTTGCTCATGTTACATAAGAGCACTGGTCATGATGATAGTGTAAATGCTACAACCTTCACCAATTTTATGCACATTCTTTTTTTTCTAGTTTTGCAACAGCCATGTGTTGGAGATATTCAGCCCACTGCCTGTGGCGGTTTGGGTGGAGGTCAGAGATGTGGAGAGGGCCCCATGTTCCCACTTGAGGTTATTGTGTTCCTCTCTGTTGTAGTTAACATCTTCCACTAATTCTGCTCCTGTGGGTGATAAGGTTAATTAGTGGAGCGTAACCAGCCAGATACAGGCCCTGTGTGTCTCCTCCTTCTTCCGAGTCTGGGACTTTACAGGCATACTGGTATACACAAAACCTGTGTAAAGAACTATAATCAATACAAAAACATATAACTGTATGTTTGGATTAAGAAAGACATTCACATATTTTAGTTGATCTTCAATGTGAGTCCTTGCATTTTTTTTGTTTCAGCGGTAATGCATAGGTTACCATAAGCAGCAGTTCACTGTTATGTGTTCAGTTATGGGAACTGAGAAGCAGCTGGATGTTCAAATCTATGAATAATGATTGAAATTAGGGATAAAATGGCAATCCAGCTCTCTATTTTCCTATCTCACCCTACGTTTGCTTTTCATAAATCGCACTCAAATATTAGATCGTACTTATTACTGACCACTTCTCTCTCTCTCTCTCTCTCTCTCTCTCTCTCTCTCTCTCTCTCTCTCTCTCTCTCTATCTCTGTCCTCCTCTCTCTCCCCCTTCTCTTTCTCCCTCTCTCTGTCTGCCTCTCTCTCTCCCACTCTCTCTCTCATACTCTCTCTCAATCTGGCTCTCTCTCCCACTCTCTCTCTCCCTCTCTCTCTCTCTCAGGCTGCATCTCTCTCCCTCTCTCTCACTCTCTCACTCTCACTCTCTCTCACTCTCTGTGTGTGTCTGCCTCTCTCTCCCACTCTCTATCACTCTCTCTCTTTCTCCCTCTCTTTCCCTCTCTCACTCTCTGTCTGCCTCTCTCTCCCACTCTCTCTTCTTCTCTCTCTTTTTCTCTAACCCTTCATTCTATTTCCCACTCACTTCATTACTATGTAATGAGCCACCCAATCCTTTCTTATTTATTACTTTCAAGCCAAGGATTTTTGTTGCCTAATGTTTGTTGCTTAGAACTTAAGTATACATTGACGTGTGATGAGTTATTTCCAATCACTGACAGCACAGAGTATCAAGTGATATGTGTTCACTGAGGAAACATTTAAACACATATAGTTGTAGGTTTAATGCTGAGAATGAGAGAATACAAAGACACTAGCAAGACATGGTGATTTATGTAAGAGTATGTGCTATATATAATTTAAAGCTTTTTATTCGTGCTCTTACTGAAATATTTATCAGGAATGCTCTCTTCCAATGTGATCAATAAGTTACTGCTTGTCTTCAGTCAAACGTTTAAGAGGAGTTATGGAGATGTTTGGTGCTGGAGATGTTTGGTTGGTTGTCCAGTGTTGTCCATGGTGAGGCTACACAGCTCCTCAGAGTAAGAGTGCTGATTATTGATCAGCTATGCCTGCCCATAAAACCTGTTAAATGTCTTCATTGGGATAGTAATAAATACTTAAAACCCTTAAACTCACAAGAGTTGCTGGTCAGTACATGTTCTTAATCTTCAGTTCTTATAACTAGGCTACACTTTTGTTTTAGGTTCAGTGTATTTAATAATTTACAGAATTTATGGAATATGCCTTAAGATGAATAACTAAATTAGAAGGCGTATGTTTAAGAGGTTAATGAAAAGATGTGGCCCATGGGCTTACATTCTCCTTCTGTCATAATTACACAGTGTAAAAATGTGTCCTCGCTTCAACTGAAAAGAACTGTAATGGTCGCCACTGTTGTGCGAGGTGTGCAGAGGAGAAGAGGAGAACCGGCAGAACAAGCCGATGGCGTCTGTAGAGAAGACAGCAGTTAGCTGCTGAATCATCCTGCTTCTGCCACTCAGCCTGCATGTTAAGTAGCTGTGTGTCAGAAATGAGGGCCAGACCCAAACTCATCAACTGGCTTCGCAGTCAGCCGTGCCACGTCCACAGAATTGGCTGTGTGTGTGTGTGTGTGTGTGTGTGTGTGTGTGTGTGTGTGTGTGTGTGTGTGTGTGTGTGTGTGTGTGTGTGTGTGTGTGTGGATTTAGGATTTACTGCCTTCGTGAGGCACCCATGTCCTGACCCATGTCATTCCTGGTGGGAAGAATGTACTGAAATTCTGGACTTCATGGAAATATTCGCCTGATTTCATTGTGAAGGTGTATAATATTCCAAATATATTTATTGTTTATTATGGTGAGTGTAAGGTTAAGTATAAGAACAATGGTATTAGTCAGTAATAGGAGAGTAAAATAACTGGTGTAATTGTGTTGCAGTAAACATTTGTAAAGCAGATATGTCTACAGCCATTGTATTTGAAGGTGAGTCATAGCCCTTTCACAATAATATTTGTTGGAGCCATTAGTCTGAACTTTGAGAAAAGCCAAAATTTTCAGTTTGCATTTCTCTGATGTTACCAGTGGCCCTACATGAAAATTAGTGCATAATTTTGTTGATGATGATAATGACAAATAAAGACGTAGTCTCCTAGGAGATCTGTTGGGGACACACGGCACATCGCGCATCTGCGGCTCGAACCTGAATCGCACCGATCATGGACGGCTCAGGAGCCCGCTGGCTTGGCTCCGCACATGCAGGCTTATGTCCTGGGCATGTAGCTGTTGAGCGTGCAGTGCCACAGTATGCGCTAACTGTCAGTTTTATTGATCGTGAGCCTGGTTTAGTTAAAGATGCATAAGCGCGCCACAGACGCCCCCTCCCCTACTGACACGGGCTCACGGTTGTTTACTCTCCCTCGTCTTCAATGCACTACAAACAAACAAATGCTAACAAGAGCGAAGAGAAGACGCCAGGTGGCGGGGAGACACTGTTGGGGCTGTATTTGACTCATAACAAAGAGAGGAGCAGATGTCCTGATGTTTTTGGAGATTATGGAGGGGATTATGCCCACTCGGACACACACAGCAGTTCCACACATACACTAATCCCGGTTATCCCAGTCGGAATGATCCGTGTCAAAGCCAGGCCACATGACCTTCACTGGACATATCTACTTTTCTCTCTTGTCTTTGTATCATCCTTTGCCCCTGATAATCTCGGTCAGGATACAGCACGCTGTCACTACTCTATGTGTTTCTTTTCCCCTCTCTCCCTCTGCCTTATCCCCAACAACATTCTCCTCGATACCTAAACCTGTGTTCTCCATCCTTTAGCTTTGTTTTCTTTACCTTCCTCACTTTGTTAGACACCCTGGACCTTCATCACATCCACCATGACTTGTGCTCACATTCAGTTTCCTGTATTACGCAGCATAGGGGATATTACATGAGGCTAAAAATATGCATCTTGTATAAGAGATTAAAAAACTTTGAGCTCTGTCTCTCTCTCTCTCTCTCTCTCTCTCTCTCTCTCTCTCTCGCTCTCTCCTCTCTCTCTCTCTCTCTCTCTCTCTCTCTCTCTCTCTCTCTCTCTCTCTCTCTCTATCTGCTGCCTTACCTACCATCCTTGTCGGAGCCTCTTAAGAACTTTAGAACCACTTTTCTCAGTTCTCCTCCTCCCAAACCTCCAGTCAGCTAGCTTATGAACACATGCTAGTTTCCTCTGTCGCTCTTTGTTGCTGTGATAAGCTTCTAATCTTTTATTGCAGTGCTCCATGCTTGTCATAACCTATAGTTTCTCCTTTATGCAGACATGGAACTCTCCCGCTCTCTCTCTTTTTCCCCGTAGAGCCTCTGCTCATCCCATCCTTCTCAGACATTTTGCTGGACTCTCTCTCTCTCTCTTGCTCTCTCAACCTTCTTCTCTCATGTGTACCATATTATATTAATGAAGATTCCTCTTCCTTAAATAATTAAGGTATTTGAGTCAGTGAGTGCCTCTCTAGTCATTTCAGTGATTCATGAACTCGGTGCTGAGGTCAGAAGGGTGTCTTCAGTTTCACATCTTCAGCTACGCATGTAAATATCTGGCTGTGAGATATAGACGTCTGATAAATTCTCACAAAATTCTTGTCCTATTCAGTTTCTGACCTATATTAGGGAAACGACCAATCTCAGTTGGTCTCTGAAATACAAAGGACAATCCACTTTCAAGTAATTGCCAGTGGTTTGTATGTGTGGACTTAAAATGTAAGTAGTTTGTACTCTAGTCATCCACCTTAGACCTGCTATCAGCAGCCTCTAGGTACACATGTCTTGTAGATATAATATGTATAAATACAATTACAGACTGTTTTGCATGTATTGCTTAGCATAATTTGTTGATGTCCCATGCTGCTCAAATGATATAATTCAAATGTAAGACAGTGGTGGTTGAAGGGCAGTGTTGTTATGAGTGTACAAGCCACAGTTTGTGGTCCGAAAGTGATGCAGAGTTAATGTCTAATGGCTATGTGATGACTAGTCCAAACAGTGCATAATAAAATACAGCTACTAACCACTTTATTAGAAATACCTGCACATTTGCTTATTCATGTAATTTCCCACTGGCCAATCACAAAACAGCAGTGCAGTGCATAAAATCATGCAGCCTCAGGGGTAGAGCTGCACAGAACATGTAATGTGTGTGACTTAGACTGTGACAGTGTTAATGTTATCAAATCTGGTACTCTGGTTTGACTATTTCAGAGACTGCTGATCACACACACACTTCAATCTTTAGGGTTTACACAGAATGGTTCAAAAACATGTCCAGTGAATGGTAACCCTGTAGGCAGAAAGACACTGATGTCAGAGGGGGGTGGCCAGACGGAGTCCAACTGACACAAAGGCTGTGGCAACTCAAATGAACACCCTTAATTCCTATAGTGAGCACCAAAGTAGCTCAGGAGGTACATCACATCAAGCCTAAAGGCAGATGGCCAAAACAGCATAAGACCATATCAGGTTTCGGTCTGCTCAGCTGAGGACCAGAATCTGAGGTTCAGTGAGCACAAACACAGTGAGACCAGAAAGTGCAAGATGGCAGGATGTTTGGGTTTCTGCTCTAATACGTAGATGGGAGGCTCCAAATCTGATAGCAAATGGGGAATCTACCCAGTATTAGCAGAGTGCTTCTAATTAAGTATTAAACAACAGCCTTGTCTCACCCTTGTCTCACCCTTGTATGTATATTAAGACGTTAGTATGTCTTAAAAGAGGTTTGCAGCAAGTGTGTAAGACTGATATAAGGCTGATAATGGTTAGGTCTGCCTACACTAATAGGTGCCAGTAAAGCAGTTTTGTAATTGTCCCCACCTGTGAGCTTTCACTCACACAGTGAGTCCTCATTATGACCACGTACAAGCAGAGTGTGAGCAAGAAGGAGAGAAGGAGGAAATGAAATGAGAGGAAGTGAAAACGACAGCCTGGCTTCAATGCAGATGAAGATCACATGTTAGTAATGTGCGTGAGTGGATGTATTAGCGTGTGCGTGCAACTATATGTCGGCAGAATCATCTTAAGATAAAGAAGAAAAGGAAAACCAGTCCTCCGCACCCCCGTACTGCCATTCTAAAACATTTTGCATCGATTGACCTCTTGCTATTTGACACCGAATCCTCCACTCTGCAAGACGAGCATCTTCTAAGGAGACAGCAGATCTCTCATGTGCATGGTCTCCACACACGCACCGAGCGAGTTGTGCATCCTCAGACCAGAACGGCTCCACTGCTCAGCTGCACAGCATTCCGCAGTCTCTTTTTGGAGCGGTCTGGAGGAACATTCTGCCTCCTACCTCCTGCACTGCGGCTGGCACTGACTGAATTTAGTTCAGTACACTGAAATAAATGAGCACACCGAAAGGAATAGGTGAATTTTAACAGGAGATTTCCAGAACCAGCCCTGGTGAAATGTATTCGGTCCCAGTGCATTCTTCCACTCTACTGTTCAGTATTCTAATCATGCAAACGAAACCTCAAATCATTTGTCATCATTTATTCAATCTGACTTCATTCTGTCTCCTGAAGACAACACAGACACACACAACAACTAGTAATTACATGAATATCTCATTCAGCTACATCTTTCCTGCATTTTAGTTGATGTCTTCACTTTCCTTAAGGAGAGCATTCAAACACAGGTTTGACCACAAATAGCAGGTGAACGGGGAATAGTAATTGCCCTGTCCTTTGGGACTGTTTTCTAAGTGGTCCTGCTTGCCTTTGTATCACACTTAGCTCCTCTCCACTTGAGGGCCTTTTACAGAGAAATCAGCGTATGCCATGTCGAATTGGTCAGGGCTTACGCTGAAGTGCATGGTGCTTTGTCAATTATAAGGGGGATACGGACGAGAGGAGATCTAACTACTACTTTGGAGTAAATGTCAGTCCGGTCCAAGCACTGGACATAGCTGTCAGGAGGCTGTAAGAGATTCGTTAGCATAGAACAGTTTGGGTGTATGCACAAGTGAATCCAAGCAATATTGTTATAATAAGATATCATAAAGCAAAGTAGGAGATGCAACAAAGAAATAAATGTTTCAGACAGCAACAAATCGCACACACATGAAAACAGTAACACCTGCAATAGCAGACATGGGGAAAGCACAAAGTCCATATAATTAGGAGCCAATAATTACTTGCTGTAAACCATAATAAAAGTACTGTTCATGATAATATTAACAAGAAGAAGAAGGGAAAGAGACTTTTGTTTTAAAGCACACCTTTTGTTGTACTGTAATTAACTACACGTGTGTGGGTGTGTGCAATGTGGATATTACAAATGTGTAATCAGGTTTGTTTGCCACGCTGCGGATGGTTGGGGCTTGGGATCAGCGCTGCAGGCGTGGGTGAGAGAATCACTCCTCCAGCGGCCTCTAATTTCACATAAATCACATAAGCACTTCTGAGAATGAAAACTAGCCCCATGCCCTTTATTTATTCAGACTTCATTTATGAATCATCTTTTGAAGGCTCATCATGAATATTAAAGTAGGACAGCAATCAGAGGGGCTCAAGTAAGCAGCAGACTTATATGACAAAATGGAAATACAGCAAAAACAGTGGCTGATGGAGAGACCCCCCACTCTCAGTGTGAACTCCTGGTGGTCAACTGAAACAGTATGGTTTTGTGATTATTCCTAATCTATAGAGTGGGCAAGCCAATACCAATATATGAAGATTATATATGCTGGCCTGCCTTCAGCCACCAGAGGGCGTCAAATGGTGGCTCTAGGTAATCAGGAGCAATTAGCTACACCTGCCATCCTGGAGTATTTCAGGTAGCCACCTCAATGGCCACCATTGTGGTCTCTTTTTCTCTTTCTTGCCCTTTTCTTCCTGAGTTCCATCAGTCCTGGCTAGTCTGTCTAGTGCTGGTCTTGGGTTGGACCTTGAGATTTGTATTTTATTCCTTTTGGTTTTTGAGCCCCACTCCTGAAGATCAGAAGAGAAAGAGAGAGAGAGAGAGAGAGAGAGAGAGAGAGAGAGAGAGAGAAAGGGAGTTTGACCCCATGTTGAGTCCCTCATTGTTTTATTTATATATAATGTGAAAGTGAATCCAGGTTCTAGCACTAATTATAGTGCTTCTGTTCTATTTTCAATGAGCATGCTGATTTGCTTCAAAACGGCACTTAATTATTGCTCACAGCATATGGTCAATGTCGTTTTTTCTCTCTCTCTCGCACACACACACACACACATACACACACACACACACACACACACACACACACACACACAAACTTGTATGCATCTCAAGTAGTCTTAAAACTTGGATTTTACACATGGGCTGAACACCAAATGCAGGAAAGAGTGGTCTGAATGGCTCTGAGTGTGAATGGTAAAACTTAATAGAATGGAAAGCTTAAATGCTATTGGGCAGTGATGATGTCATACAGGAGCCAGAGATAAATTGGTCTGTCAAAGCTGGAAGAGAGATTCTATCTAGAGACTGGCCTTCATTAGTCATTTACAGACCTATCAAAATTCTTGTTTCATCTATAACAAGGAAACGTACAGAAATGATCTCAGACCAGCACCAATGCGCTCAGTTTGTTTGTCATCCTGCAATGGAAGACATCTTGAATCATACAAACTTTGTTATACTGGGATTAGTGGCCTCCATCCTTCAGGGTGCTTATATATTTTTAGCTTAATTCTAAAGTGCTCAAGAAGCAGAATCACATTGGAAAACTCGAACAACAATGTCAACATGAAAAAGTAATCCGAAAAACGGAATTATGAGCGCTCCCCTTAGGAAAGCTCACTACTGGGATGCATGCAAATGTAAAGATTTCTTCCTTTGCATTGCCTTGAGTCTTGCTTTTCTTTATTATGCAAACATTCTGATCTGTATATAAAACAGACCCCTCACATTTCTCCGAATAATTATGAAAAGCGTTCCGACACCCTTTCTGCTTGAAAGACTTTAGCATTTTAAATGCAAGTTATTCGCTTTATTTTTCAGCCAGTAGGCGGCACGCCCACGCACCTTCACAGCTCTGTTGCTTTCCAGGGCAACTGCAAATCTTCAGTCCAGATACTAATTAGTAAGTTCATCCTTACACCTTTAGCCTCAATCTCTCTCAGTTCCACAACTACTCTCCTTCATTCTTCCTCTGTCTGCCACGCTGCTATGTGGGGTAGGTCCACTGAGACTGGCTAGTATTTGCTACCAGCTCTCCTTAACTCATCTACATTCTTTCTCTCATTTGTCAGATCCATACTGGCCTTCTTCTGCTCTATTTCTCTCTCATTCCATTTCACCTCTCCTTTTCAAAGAACTCGTTCACCCTTCTTCTTTGATACATTTTTGGCTGCAACCCAACAAACATTTAAAGACTCAAACAAGACTGGAAGAATTTCATAAATACAACATATGCCTGCTACAACCTTCACATCTGTAACAAATATGAACTGTATATCAGGAACTGTTTAGTGATTTTAAAGGGAAAGGACATTTTCATAGGTAATGCACCTTACATTTTAAAGGTATGGGGTGCACCCTAGTGAATTAATAATGTAACTGCAAGATTGTCATGTTTGCTTTATCTACACAACAACAACCACAACAACAACAATAATAATAATAATGATGATGATAATAATAATAATAAAATAATAATAATAATAATAATAATAATAATAATAATAATAATAATAATAATAATAATAATAATAATAATAATTTAGGTGTTTTTCTTTAAATTAACATTATTATTACTTTGTTATGACTTGCATCAAGAATGATAACTAGGCACCTATATATCTAGTTAACTAGTTAAAAGAAATAATGCTAATTAACGGCTTTCTGTCAACCAGTGGGCATGTAATTGAAATAAGACCTTTTCAAAACAGAGCAAGATTATAAAATAAAGTCTCTACGCATTATACTGGATCTCTCATTCTAGGTTGTCTGTAGTTCTCTTACTAACACAAACTCCCACACACACACATGTATATTGGGCTCTAGCTGGTGAGGCACTAACAATGCAGGAGGAACCTTATCAGAATGTTTCCACACGGCTCCACTAACCAGGCGTACATGTAGGAAACGCCAGTGATTTCAGTTGTATTTGAAAATCTGATTCCTGTGTAAAATTATATTTCGTTCCAGTCAGGATTTTTGGCAGTGTTTATTCGGCCAATTATTTGTACTTTCTAGACTTCATGCTGTGTCTTAAGTGAAACTCGTTTCATAGCGCTCGTTAGAAGACAACACAACAGAGCTCTTCCGCGGTCATGTCCAGCGCCGCAGTGCCGCTGCGAGTCCTCTGTGTTCACGGCTATCGCCAGAACAGCAGCTCTTTCAGAGAGAAAACTGGAGCTTTGCGAAAACTTCTCAGAAAACAAGTCGAGCTAGTGTTCATTAATGCGCCACATCAAGTTCCCCCTATTAGCAGTAAGTTTACTATACATTTGACCGCCTCTCCTCTTGCAGCAAACTAGTTAACTAACTAAGCGAACTTGCATTTCTTTACTTTCTGGTTAACTGGTTTAATAAAGCAGAGTTACAGGTAATTTGCTAGGTTCATTGAGTTAACCAGTACCAAGTGGCGCTCTAACCCTTATAAAATATTGGAAATTTAAACAACGAAGTTACTAGCAACATATGTTATATAAGGTGCAAGATATCGGTTTGAATCAGCTAGTAGTTCATTTTAAATAATAATGTTTATTTGTATAGCACCTTTCGTACATACATAAAGGCATTAAACTTGAGACAGCCTTGTGCCTTCTATCAGATAAGCCATCCCTAAACAACATCTATAGCTGTTTTCTTTTTTTTAATCAGGACAATGTTTAATGAAACCTAAGGGCAATGAACTTAAATAATTTTAGGTTAATATTTACTCTTTAAAAAATGGCTTGTGATGTGCAGGACATGACTCACTAACACACTGGTTCCACCAGGCGCCCAGGTGCAGGAGAAGTCTGCCAGTGATGAGGACCAGAGGGGCTGGTGGTTTTCTGATTCCCAGGCACGCAGTTTTGATGCCAGGCAGCAGTGTGAGAGCAGCCTAGGCCTGGAGGAGAGTGTGGAGGCTGTACGCATGGCCGTGAAGGACCAGGGCCCCTTTGATGGCATCCTGGGTTTCAGTCAGGGTGCCGCCCTGGTGGCCATGATTTGTGCTCTGCAGGAACGGAAACAGGAGCCGGTATTTAACTTCCGCTTCGCTGTCCTTGTGGCAGGCTTCCGCAGTGCCTGTGCCCAACATCAGCACTTCTATGAGAACCTGGAGATCACCTTGCCTTCCCTGCATGTGTTCGGACAGGAAGACAAAGTCATCCCAGAGCAGATGAGTCGAGACTTGCTACCCACTTTCCCCAGGGCGCACGTCCTCACTCACCCAGGTGGACATTTTGTCCCCGCTGGCTCAGCACACAGACCGGTCTACCAAGAGTTCCTAAAATTATTTCAGCAGTAGGGGGAAGATTAGGAATGAGCCCATTTACCTAAGACTTTATGAATATTATGTGATATGTGAACAATTGATGGGTTCAGTTGCAAATTCTCTATGATGTTACATGACTGTAAGTCTGGAACAGTGATAAGTAATATATTGTACTACAGGTCTCAGGGTACATATACTTGAAATAAAATAATCAGTTCATATTGTTGGCATGTTTTATTTCTGTCTTTTAAAATTAATAATCTGATCAGAATTCTTTCTTCTGTCTACATGGAGTATCACGTGCAATATTCCGCTTCGGGGCAGTCATGGTCCTGGGGTTCGATACCCAGGCCTGAGACCATGACTGAAGTGCCCTTGAGCAAGGCACCTAACCCCAACTGCTCCCTGGGTGCCGGGCTAGGGCTGCCCACCGCTCTGGGCATGTGTGCACCACAGCCCCTAGTAATCACTATGTGTGTGTGTGTGTGTGTGTGTGTGTGTGTGTGTTCTAACTGCACATATGGGGGAAATGCGGAGGACAAATTTCGATTGCGGTAAAAAATCACAATTGACAAAATATGGCACATTTCATTTTCAACATTTCAAATTCATTAGTTAGTGCAATACTGATGTTGAACACTTGGAGTGCTAGTGAGCCACAGGAAGTTTTCTGGCAGAAGCATTGCGCTCGTGCACAAGCATGCGGGAACTTTGTGTTCTTTTGTAGTTTATGCGAGCTTGTGATCCAGTATTGCACTCATAACCATTTCCAGATGCTTGAGGATTGTGCCCTTATTTCTTTCTCCTTTTTTATGTAGCCAGTGTTCTCTCACCTTCTTTCATCCTTTATCTCTCTCCGTCCCCGTGTGTAACTGGTGAAACTATTAGGAAGGGCCTTTAGGTCTGGCTGGAACACAAGGCTCTGAGCACCCCACTTGGTTGTAGTTCCTTTTTCATGCAGGCAGACCACTGTGTTAGTTTGGGCAGTTTGTTTGTGTGGTGGTTCTTGGGCTGCTGTCCAGCAAGCCGGGCTGCATGCTGTGGTCGACCATTTATTTTTCTGCTGGAGGAAATGCTCCACCACAAAGCCGCTTCCCTGCGCTCATCTTCCTCCCTCCTGTTTTGTTTCTTCTTTATGGAAGTGGACCATCATCTGTCTTCATTAGTGTCACAGCAGCGCTTATCTTTGGATATTTTTTTAAAGGTAGTTGTATCTTCCTCATTAAAAATGATACCTGGTTTAATAATAATCTGACCAGTAATTGCACTGACTGACTGGAGTCTTCAATCTCTTTTTTTGACCTTTCTTCCCCAAACTTTCACACTTCCTTGCTGTCTCTACCTTTCCTCTCATCTGTGGCATGACTGTCCTGCAAACATGCACATTGTTTTGATAAAAGTCAAAGAACTAGTGGGGAGAGAGTATAATATGTAGGCGGACAGCAATGGAGAAACACAGAAGGCACCTCTTGCCAATAAGCTTTACAACAGGGTCATGACTCCCCTTCTGAGGAATCTTTCCTATTGCACAACAGCAGCTATGCAGGGAGTGGGAGACTAGGAGAGAGAGGCTGATGGGAACGGTTGTGTAAGTTAGGGGAGCCGTTGCTCTGGAGGGAAGAGGGAGAAATGCGTCACTGTCTCTGTGTTTTGAGTCAGGGGGGGCTGAACCAGAAGGCAGAAATGTGCCGTAGAGGGATGGGGGCCTCTGGAGGTGGAGTTTCAAGATGAGGTGGGAGGGGGAACTTCTGTCTGTCTGTATAAGAGTAGTGGAGACTTCATAGTCTCAGTTGGGTTTTGAGAATTGTATTGTAGCATGCTGGTTTTTTTTTTCTTTTGATATTATTATAACTGGATTATATCTTGATCGTTGCCATTGCTGACAACTGGAATTACTCTTAACTTTTCCGATTGCATGTCTTTTTGAATGGGTCTGTGGTTTTTGCTGATGTTTTGGTTTGTATTGTACCTTGAAGTGCTGCCTAACCTTAAGGATTGAGCAGGTGATGTCTGTGCCTCTTGAATACTTTATTGCCAGTATCTGGATGTTTCTGTAATTCTCGTTTATGTTGTGAATGACCATCAGCTGCGTTGTATACTTTTTTAATTTTCCCCAACTGCATCTAGCTTATGAGTAATGGTTTGTCAAGAGGTTCTGGCTGTTTCAAATGAACTGGGCTGTGCAGTTCAGTTTTCTTATCCTGGGGTCATAGAACGAAGACGGGATGAGCATCATCATCATCAGGTAAGATCAGGGAACGTAACAGTCTACAGTCATGGCTGGATCACTGACCCAGCGGAGGACACGTCTTGTACAGGGGGCCAACAAGAGGTTGGAGAAGATGAGCCACTGCTACAGATCCTGTGGCAAGCGCAGACGTTCTCCTGCTGGAACACTTCCGTTGTCCTCTGACACACATGTTTGGTATTTACAAATAGAAGATGAGGTGGAGGAGAAAGTCAGTGGGCGGAGAGAGCTCCGCAAACCACAGTGGAAAAGAAGAAATGGTGGAACAGATGAATGAACCAAGTGGAGAGTTGGGAACTACAAAAGGAGAAGAGATGAGAGCCAACGGGACACACGGGTTCATTCAAATATACCAGGATGCGGTTTGATTCCAGATATGAAAAGAGATAATCACTATATGATGGAAGGTCCACTAGGTGTCTGTTGTGCAATCCTTAAAATAATTTGTTGTTGGTTCTCTCCTGTTTATATTTTCATAAACCGGACTTCCAGTAGGTAAGATGGGGGTAAGATCCATTTGTATGTTTGGGGGTTTTTTTTTGGTTATTTTTATTGTCTTAAAATATAAATTTTTTGTGTGCAGAAAGCAATGTAATACAACTTTGTTTATGAAAGAAACTTGTGGGAGTGTGGCTATGGTTACTTATAATTCACGTCCAGTTCAGGCCAAACATGGTGTCATGGACACACTCCTGCTTGGTGGTTTTCCTGTTTATGTGGACTACTCATCACGGTGGTTGGGCCAGGACTCACACGTCAAGCTGCTGTTATTCTGCTCAACATGTGGCATCTGTTTTAATGTTGACTTCCATACTTCACATAACTCTTCTCCTCTGTCTTTCAGTGTTTGTGTGTGCGTATGGCTATTTTTGTCACTTGCTCATGATTTTAAAAACTGGAACATTTTTGAGGTGTGGTCGTTATCCAGCCTCACAGGTGTGTTTTTGTGAGAGCAAACCTGAGTCACCACAAAGGGAAGATGGATTGCGGACCGACTACACTTTAATTCCATTCTATTTCTTTTTTTCAGAATTTCATGAATTAATTTTTGAGATAGAGGGAATTCACGATCACTTATTTCTATTTTTTTTACCAACTAGTTTACTAATGTTTGTTTGGTCCATCACGCTCAAGGTGGTTTTGGTGTCCGATCACAAGCTCTCTGCCCTAAACAGTAAGAGTTTATGTGCTGCCATTGCCATATCAGCACATAGTCTCTTACAGTGTTGGGAGGGGAGACTCCAGTACACATGATTTAAAAGACAATGCTTTACGTCTGGCCCTGCCATGTCTTTGGAAAGAAACATGAATGATGAGTCAGAAAAGGCTTAATTTAAGTCAAATTTTCTAACTTTATTATTACTTTAACAGAAGTGACAAATCCATGAAAGATTGAGTTGCTTCATTGGAAGCGGGGCCTGGATCCTCCAAAGTGAAGCACAAAGTTTGTAAGTTTAAAAAATAGGAGACAGGAATGTAACAAGGATTAGGATAATCACTGATTCTTTTGATAGTTTGGATCATTTACTTTGACAAACTTCATTCGCATCCAAATCTGCAGATATATTCTTTAACCTCCAGAGGGCAGCATGCTACCACAGAACAAGAACTGAGAGACCCTGTCGGTATAGCTGCTTTCCCGTGTTCTGGGGCATGTCCTAGAGGATAGAGGAAGATATATGGCGCATCATTGAAAACACTTTCTTGTTCAAATAAAATTTCAAATATAGCAATAAAATGAGTTTGGAGTTTTCACTGAATGACAGTTTGTCATGACATCAATCACTTCATTTTCATGAACACATAAATGTTCTTCTGTGATTTGTTTTCTTTCTTCTGTGACAGGTGTGACACTGATGCTTAGCTGTGTTACCACAAGCTTAATCAGGTAATGATTGAAGGACGAGATACATACAGTCAGTATATTGGACAGATAGACAGACTCATTAGTGGTATTTCAGTTCACTACAACTGTTATTGTCCCAACTGCAACGCCACTGCATCCCTCAAAGATCATTGCTTCATTAGATGCTTTGCGATATGTAAAAACAGCTGCGTAATCACAGATATATGACATTTAAAAATGAAAAATGAATAGACATTTTCAGGATCAGAGTCTTAATAACAATTATGTGGTGTACATGCTGTATACAGATTAGTGCTCTTGCTCTGCAATGCCAGCTAAACATGGGCCAATATGTTAAGGATGGCAAATGTCTCTGTTTGACGTGGAGAAATTACATTATTAACATGTCAGTGCTTTCTGCTCTATGGATTCCATTATCCACACTTTGTTTAAAATATTCTCAGTTCTCATCATGCAAATAAACATAACAGATAGACATGTCTTTTGCTTTGGAAGATTATTGGAGACAAACGTGCATATATATATATATAAACCCAGAAAGACTCTGACCTACTTTGAAGAGTCAGCCGATTACATTCAAAACAAGTTTTAAAGTTCTAGCAAATTTAATAAATGTGCCGCAATTATAAAACTCGATTGAAATATTAGCTCTTCATTAAAAACATGTCGTTTGCTATTCTGTTGTTATTACACCTGCCCCTTGACGACCATGGCTGTAGACTGTTACCACGTGCTGTTGCTACAGTAACAATCTAAAGCCACGGTCACCACGGAGACAGCAGAGGCAGGGAGGAGAGAGAGTTGGCATGGTAACTGCAAATAGTGCAGTCTGATTGGCTAGTTAGATGACACGCCAAAACTCCATAGCACAGGACTCCCCCAATACAGTCCCACAAATACGGTTCTGTTTTCTGTCACACCATAGCAACCTGATTTAGTGTGCCAATGCATATGGATGTCCACTATCACACTGTTCAATTGGCAGTCACATATCTTTGTGCATTTTTAAAGCATTTGATCAGTTGTAAATTAAAATAGAATCATTCTTCACACCACTACAGTGAGGATGCATCTTGAGAGCATTTCAACATAAGTATGTCTCTCTGAGGAGGAGAATTTGACTTGGCAGACTCACCATCCAGTGAGACAACATCTGTAAAGCACTATAATAACATACAATTATCTTGCCTTTCACAGACTGATGTCAGAGACTTAATCGGGTTAAACATACATTCCATAAGCAGAGTGAGAGAGGTGGGCTGTTACCAGACTTCAGTAGCCATGACTGTAGACTGTTACTGTGCTGTTAGATTCCATAAGCAGTAAGCAGTCTAGAGCCAAGGTCATGATGTACTGGCTCACAAGGCATCAGTTCCCTGCTCTGTTGGGACAGTCGAGATTGTGTGGACTTCCTCCACTGCTAAGGAGTTCTAAGGACAACAGTAATAAGCATATGTTTTCTCACACGAAAAAAAACTGAGAGATCTTATTGGTGACTTAGATGCTGACAGAGATCTTAATGGTGAAATTTTTCACAATACAAAAATAAAGACATAGTAGGCAGGCTTAATATAATGCAGTCCTCATAACTCTAGTCATAACTAGTCATAACTCTTAATTATTGATATCTGTTATTTTAAGTCGCGTGTAACCGTTATCAGGACAATGTTTTCTGGTCAGTGCTTACAGGCAACGTGGTCTCGGAATAGTGATTCCCATGAGTCCGGCGCGGTTGACGTGATGACGTGGGAACTAAACTGCTTACGTAGTTTAGAAGTAGAACGATTCGAATGTTACAGTCTTATTGAATATATCGACTTGTTTCCTCTGTAATTTGTTAGAACTTCCACGGACAACACGCTGTTAACGTCTTAGCTTTGCTGTAGTTTTGGGCTGATTGATTCTAGACGTGTCGAAGAGCGCGCTGACCGCTGTCCATGGTGCTGAAAAAAGTGTTCGATACCTTTTGGTGCTTAAAATTACGGACACCAGGAACCAATAAACGTACATGTGAATATCATGATTTAAAGCTACAGATTTTGTGAAAATTAAGTAGGCGTGTAATATAACCCACGTGATAGATCTAGTTCCAGAAGTTTTCAACTTGGCAGTCTTAATTTGTCATGAGGCTTACAAGCAGGTATATATAGAAACGGTGACTCTAGAACGAGGAAACAGCATGATTCTTCTAATTTATGGGCTGTGATCATTATTTTATATTGTAAGATTACGTTTGGTGCCATTCAAAAGTAAGACACAAATGAAATTTCATTACACTTGACTGAAAAAACTTACGTCCACTCCCACAAAAACTCCCACACACGAAGAGAATGAACTAGAGGGGTATACCGCAGTCAGTGTGTGTGTGTAGCCGACGCGCTGTCTCTTTAAAGGGTTACAGTAGGTGCCTGCGAATCATCTGCAAAGTGCGCAAGAGTGACGCAGGACTGACTTCAATGCTTGAAACACGTCACAGAATTTGTATAGAAAAAAATGCTAAACGGAAGCGGCAGGTGGGAAAGTCATACGCTCTGGAAAAGATGGAAAGTGAGGTAGTCAGAATTTCTAATGTGTATCGATAGTAATCAAAGGACAGTGGAGAGCAAAGGGAGGTAATAACCGAAAAGAACCAAGGGGCTACAGTCATATCCATCGGAAACGTCTCCGTGTCGCGTATTGGCTTCAGTAGAAGCGGCCGGGTGGGTGGGTTGTGCTCCATGGACATACATATGAAAACACGCTAGCCTAGAAACTAATCAGAGGGAAATCAACGAACGGAATTATTCACTTTATTCGTTTTTTAAAAGATTAAGAGCACAATCGTTAATCCAGCAAATCTCCATATCAAAAAATGCTATAGGTAAGATGATTAATATCTAATGATTTATATAACAAAGACGTCAGTTTCACCATCATGGTAAGCTACCAAGATGATATTTGTGAACGAAGTCGTTACCTTCCTCTCTACGGTTATTGACGGAAAAATAAATCTAGATGGACACACAGATGCAAATTGCACTGGACCCTAGTCACCTATTCACCGTCCTGTTTAACGGGACTACATGCTGCCCACGTGCGAGGAAAGTGACTCACACTGCAGTAACTTTTAAGTTATCCGCAATATGCCGTAAACTCCATAAAAGACACGCATAAAAACATCAGGGTTGTAATAAACAGAGGTTATCGTTTTAAGTTCATGCTTTTTTTTGGCTTGGAAATATTAGTAAAGATTATGCCCAAAATCTATCACTTAACACATTTGACAACATTTATACTCTATCAAGATAAAAAATACACTTACCGTGGAATACTCCGTTCCTGTCACAAACGTGTTCACAGTTACAGGAGATGACAGTTCCTCTTGAATTACTTCATTTCTCCAAGAGTAGACAAGCGCGCTTATTATTGGGACATAAACTGTGCGTAGTGAAGCTAAGCAGGACGGATGTCTCTTACCTACATGTCTCCATATGGGTCAGTGTCTATTGTTGTTATCCTCGTCTCCTTTTCCTCGTGGAAACTAACGGCTCTCCCGATCTAGACATCTACAGTGCGCTTTTTATAGAGATCTCATAGTACTAGTAAGCTGGAGAGGGAGGAGGACTCATTCACTAAAAAGCATCACCTACACAACTACGTGTATGTACTACGTCATTGACGGAATGTTGTCAACGGGACTTCTATTTATAAAGGCCAGACTAGTGTCTGGCAGCGAATGGACTCTGCGTTCTCTTATCCGGACGCATATCTGATTTTCTGATAGTAACAGCAACCACTATAAAATAAATAGGTACTAAATATAATTCCATTTGGTTGTTATTTGTTTCATTATGTTTATTTATGTACATGCCTTGATTTCCGTTTCAGGATTTGGCCTGTTTTACGTTATTCGTCTCGAGCTATGGCCGGAAGCAAACAATTGCGCACAGTTATAAAGAACGGTCTCGATACTGATGTGTGAGAATAGTGAAACGCACTGGACTAATTACATATGTGATATGCCAATATAGCATTTACATCGCTGTGTCTTTACATAGCATATAGACGGCATAATGTCCGTTTTTTAATTATTATGTGTGCATGTGATTCAAGGTTCTCGAAGCGGACCCGTTAATTTTATACCACATATGATACATATTTCAGTGTAAAGAAGAGCAGTTCACATTATCAGATCACTCAACTGATCAGCTCCCTGATTCATCCAGCAGGATGATTCGTATTAGTTATTTAGTGATAGGCGTCACTGGTACGTTGACTGGGTAGATGGATTAAATCAATCCGGTTGGGGAGGGGGGCGGCGCACAAAAGACACGTACGGTCACTGAGGTGTAAAACCGGTAGTTTACGTCTTTATGCCCATTTCTAGACGATGACTGGGGGAACCCAATAACGTAATACACGTCAAGGCGGGCACTGAGCCTGTTCGTAGTCCGTTCTCCAAAACGTGTTAGTAGGGAGACTGCGGAATGCACCTCACGCGTTCGCAAAGGGTACGTCCAACTTTTCTTGGAATCTTAACTCCCGTCAGTTATCATTTAAATAAGCTGAGGAACTCAGGGGTGCGATAATAAATGTTAAGCGAAGTAGGAAAACAGGAAAGTAGTAAAAGTGTTGTACATGGCATAAAATGACATACTTCTAAGCTCAGTTATTACCATGGTAATGATTACGTATAGAGGCAAATGGTTTATATAAATATCAAAGAGGTACACGAAGATTAAGAAGTCTGTTGATGGACAGAAGTGTGTGCGTGTGGGAGGGTGATGTTTTGTTTGTTTGTTTTTTCTAGTTTTATTTTAGTCATTAGTACTTTGTTGTGAATTACTTCATCAGATAACTGAATCATCATATCATCAGCTGATCATCAGTTCACAGGCATATTGTATCAATGATAATAAGATTATCCAGAAAATATATATATATATATTTTCCTAATGGTGATGTAAAGACCAGTAGAGCCCTACACCTGCGTGAAGCACACAGGCCCTGAGCTACAAAAACACACGTTTGTCCCCACGTGTCCCCACGTGTCCCCACACGCTTTTTTCCCCCGTTGTTCAATCCTAATATTCTAAATCCAGCAGAACCTTGGTGTTCTGACACAGTTACATCAGTCTATACTGAGCAAATCTGTGTTGGTATCCCAGGCTTTTCAAACAACACGCCATATAGATCCTGCAGTTGGACAGCGGCTGCTCCCAGTACCAGAGAGGCTGTGGAAACAGCTGCCACTGGGTTGAGTGGGAGCTCTCGCACCGAGGGCTCGTTCACTTCCGCTTCTATTTTCAGACACCCGGCTCCTCATCAGGGCTCCCATGTTTTTAGAGATGCAAAAAATATATTTGTCACCTCTCTTCCCACTCTGTCTGGGATGTCTTCTTCTCATTCTTCAATTTGTTCCTTATTTGTTTGCCATTTTTCTTGGCTAAGAAGACAATGCATCATACTATGCTAATAACTGGTATTTATTATTCTTAACATTTTTGTCAAATAGTGACAAAATATAAATAGTATATATATATATATCAACATAATTCCTGTACTGTATGTCATTACACCTATAGTCTTATACTCTCTCTCTCTCTCTCTCTCTCTCTCTCTCTCTCTCTCTCTCTCTCTCTCTCCCCTGTCACTTCCGCCCACTCTTCTCATCCTACTCTCTTCCTCCCTCTCCAATACAGTCGCCCCCACAGTCACTGTCACCTGGCTCCCTCTCCCTCCCTTTCTCTCACATCTCTCCACCTTGTCACTGCTTACACTCTTACACACTACTTGTCTACCCAAAGAGACTGATGGTAATTGCCCCATTTCTTTACACATATATTATTATCTGAATTTTACATGGTGAGTCACAGCAAAAAGACTTTTGTCTACATTCTGCAGCCTTTGCTAACCGAATCCTCCCCTTTTCTCTTTCCACTGCTGTCCCTGTCTCTCCCTTTTCTGTCTTGTTCTGTATTCTGCACACAGAATGCAGTCAGATCAATATAAATCCCCCTCATCCCTTGCTTATTCCCTCTCCACCCTCTTATGCACCCACCCACCTTGCTTCTCTCTTACTCCTACCCCTCTCTCTCTCCCTCCCTCCCTCCTCTGTCTCTGACTCATGCAGAAATCCCTGCATGCCAGAGCCTCATTTGTGTTTTCTCGCTCTGATTGCCAGGCTGACTTGCATGTAATGAGGTTGGCTAGAGAGATGGGAAGAAGGAGACTGGGAGGGGAAAAAAGAGGATGAGAAGCAAGTGGATGTTGATTGGAAAAATCCCCTCCACCCGCACATCATCATTTACACACGTTCCCTCCCCATCCCGCCTTCACGCATGCACACACACAAATGCAGATTTGTCTTACTCTGAATATTAGGCTGCATATTGTATTAGCATTAAGTGTGCATTTATCAGATACACACACACACACACACACACACACACACACACACACACACACACACACACACATTATAACCCAAGACATATGCTTGAAATGCATTATTCTGTAATTGTATTGATTTGAAATCCATATGCCTTTTTTAGTAGGTACCTGAACAGCCATTGATTAAACAAACTTTTGCACTGATTCAGGGGAGGTCCAGATACATTTATCTCTCTTTTTCTTCTCTGTCTCTCTGGCAGAGCTAGTGTGAATTAATCATTAAAAGATGTACAGCAGAGAGGGTTTTTTTCCACTCGTGTTAACCGCAGTCACGCTGCATGCGTCACAGACCCGAAAGCCCTGGTTCCCTGTCTCTCTCCATACATCCTCCCTCTTTCACTTTGTTTCACACTCTCTCTAACTTACTGTCTCAGTTTCTGCACACACTTTGTCTCTGAATAATTTCTGCATTGCACATTGTACTTCCCATATTATGGTCCATTTTATTCATTTTGGAATCACTTGAACATTCTATCATTTCAGTCGAAACCACCTGTTCTTGTGGTGTGGTCCATTTTAGTTTTCCTCAGATGGTCGATTTTTTACATTTACGTTATGATATGGGTGCATCCTCCGAGATCAGTTTTAAGAGGCAACGGTGGAGTTATTTCCTCTACCTCACCCTCTCCTTTCACCATCATCCACCTCCTCTCTTATTACAAAAGTCTGTTTCTCCCACCACCCTGTGACTTCCCAAGGGAGAGTGGGGAGTGGAGGTGGGGGGAGATGGAGGGGGGGGGGGTGTGAGAGAGAAAGAGAGAGAGGGAGGGTGAGAGAGAGACACAGAGAGAGAGAGGGTGTGTGAGAGAGAGGGAAGGGTGAGAGAGAGAGGGAGAGAGAGAGGAGCAGGGACAGAATAATGAGGGGGCAGGAGAAACCCCCTGGTGTTCAGAATTCACCTGCAGAAAACTCCCTGCCTTTGCCGCCTCCGCACAGCTCATCTGTATTCTGAGTCCTTGTTCTCACCCTCCCTCGCTCCCTCTCTCCGTCACCCTCCCTCACTCCCCCTCTCCCTCATCCTCCCTCTCTTCTGTCTCCCAGCATTACTTTACCTACACTAGCAAACATTCACCAGAATGTCCTCTAAAACAGCATGGCCAACTAAATCAGTATTTATCCACACAATGGTCGGTTCATTGCTTTCACAACTGCACAAAACAAATTCACGACTCTTGTCCACTAACTGTCATAAAATGGAGAGGTGATACTGACTTGTCAGTGTTATTTTTAGCAACGTCTCATAAAAACTATTGCCATTAAATATACAGCCATTTAATTCAGTCTAGGATGCTGAAGAGAGTGAATAGAAGGAATGCAGACAAAAGGGAAAGTGTGCATCTGTATCTTTAAATCTGCAAGTGATGCCATGTTGCTAGGGAAATGAAGCTGTTTACTCCACCAGTGTGAGCTGGCTGACTCTCCTGTCCCTACACACTCTGTTTTTTGTCCTCTAGTTGCTTCTTCATCTCTTCCTGTGTCTCACTTGGCTGTTTTTTCTTTCTTTTATTACGACTCTTATTATGACACTTATTATGACTCTTATTATGACTCTCCCTTTCTTACATTTTCTCTTATCTTGCTTTCCCTCCCTGATGTTTCTCCTTCGCTCTCCTACACTCTTTTTTATCCGCTCTTTATATATCTGGGAAGGTCAAATCAAGTTAAAGTGGTTTCATTAGCTGGGTTTAGAGCATGAATCTACATCAGTGCAGGGCCAAAAGTGGCCCTCTTCAAGGCAGATGGTGGCCAATGGGCTGATATGCAGTTGTCCCATATTTCAAAAGTAAATGTAGAAACGCAGGGTCTTTTACACTTCTTTTTAGTCGTTCACTGTACAAGTGAATGTCACATTTCAACAAATGTATTTTTCCACAACTTCAATCAAGCATACAATTTATAAAACCTGAAATGCGGTTTTAGAGACAAGCTGAAATGTTGACCCTGGCCATGACGGTCTACATTACATCTGAAAATGCCACAACGCTGACATCTGCAGGTCAATATTTAAACTGCACTTAAGTACTGGAAAATATGAAATACATGTTAAAAACACAAAATACCGGGAGGGTAAGGTCGAGTAATCTCCAATTGTGGTTAAATGCGCGTTTTATTCATGTATTTGTTGCTTTTCCCATCAGTCTCTGCTTCGCTCTCCATCTCTTCATCAGTCTTCATGACTCACTGAGATGACTCACCATCTCGTTCACACATAGCAACGCCTTCTACAGAGAAAGAGATTCGATTATTAATTTGATTAAAAAATGTCACTGAAATGTGTTGCTAGGGTATGATGTGGTATTTGATATGGGGTATGAGTGTCAAAGCAATTTCAGGCGCTATGATAACATTGACTAATTTCACATTATTGACAGGAATTAACGCACACTACTGACTCTACTGTGAACGGAATATCTTAAATATACACAAAGTCGAGGTGAGAATATATGTTTCCATACTAAGTAACCAGATGAAATAGTAACTCGGGAAATTATACCATTAGATAGGGCTAATAAATCTGCATAATTACAAAAGCATTTGAAGTAGAATGAACAACGTTTGAGATTAATTGAACAACGCACTGCAATAAATAAACGTACAAAGTTTAATAAAGAAATACGTTTCTCTGTTGTGTTATCGCATTTTCTAACGCGTTCGCGATGACGGTGAACAATTTTGGACTTGACAAGCCTCCGTATGTTTGTGTTTTGTGTTTGATGGGGACGAAAATGGCGGACGAGCTGGATAGAGTACGAATTTCAGCTGCTGAACTACGAGCAGAGGCACTGGGTTTTGTCACACGTAAGGGCAACTTTAAAGGTTAGTACTGATGTTAGTAATACAGAAGGACTGCGGATGAGGCAAAAGTGCAAGCGAAAACTAAACTTAAACGGACCAGTTCGAGATAGCATAGCACAGCTAGCTAGTTTGTCAACCTGTTCGCTTGTAGTAGCTGTTTGGCTAATCTGGCTGTGATACATGACCTTATTATTGTTGGCAAGCTTATTATTTACTGCTCAGTATTTTTCAAAGTAATTGTCTAGCTGGCCAGATATGTTTATCACCATAGATTGGCAATAACTCCAACAATTAGCATAGCAACAACTAGTTATCTATTAATGTTAAACCAGTTCAGCTAGCTAGCGGGCTAGCAACTTAACGTTGTAGTTAGTTACTCAGCTACTGTTCTGAGCCACATAGTTAGCATAGCGTGCTAGCTCACGTAGCGGGACACCACGACTGTAAGCTACATTTGACCGACTCGAGAAAACACAGTTAATTAACTAGCAACAACTAACTAGAATGGGTCATCTAAGGTCGGCTAGCCAGCTAACCGTGCAGAAGTAACTTCAGCTAGCTGGTGAACGCGACAGGGTCGGTTCATGGCGTTCTTTACACTTTATCAACACAACTAGTTAATTAAGATAGCTGGTCTATTTAGTTGGGTTATCTAACTGTATACGCTCGTCCGTTATCCCGTGTGCAGTTCAGTCAGTGTAAATGTACACGGTTCCAGGTGCAACAGGTAGTTAGCAACGCTAGCACCCGAGCTAACGACGAGGTTACCGCTCTAAAGGGAACCTCCGCTTCTCGGTCTTCGCTGTGAATACAACTTGAGTTTTGAAGAGATAAATTAATGAAAGTTAACTAAAAAGCAACTTACAATATTGTATAGTGCGTATTCAGCCTAATGCCTTCAGCAACCCTCGGTTACGCTGTCATTTCCCCTCTGTCAGAGGTCCAAGAGACCGGTAAGAAGCAGCGACAGCGAGAGGGAAAACGACCCGATCTTCAGCGCTATCAGCCGGGAGCAGCGCAGCCGCGCAGACGCACAGACAGCACGGAGGGAGAGGCGCAGGCGCAGCCGCGCAGACGCACAGACAGCACGGAGGGAGAGGCGCAGGCGCTTTCCAGCGAGCCTGCACACACGTCGGGGGAGCACGTTTCAGATCCTGACATCAAAATGTCTGGCAACTCTCCATCTAGTTCTGATCTAAATCTCAGAGACAGCTTTAACTCAGAAAGAAGTAAAGACTCTACCAACCATCTACAGGCTGAAAGTCCTGTTAAAGATAAGATATTAAGTGGTGCTACATCTCAGTCTCCAAAACTGTCTCGGAAAATACGTAAACCTGATCGTGAGATATATCAGCCGGGCGGACGACGGTCTCAGAGCAGCAGAGACTCTGGTTTAAATAAGGATTTGGAGCATATCTCCAAAGAAGAGGTAAAGGAAGAAAAAATAACAAGTAAGGATGTGCATGTGGAAGACATGAAAGAAAGAGAGGAGAAAGGAAAGGCGAAGAAAAGCAGAGAAGGCAGAAAAAAGCAGGAGTCAGGAATAAAGCAGAAGAGTTCAGACTCCCCATCTACAAACAATGGTCTGATCAGCGTGGACAACATAACTGATAAAGTGGAGAACCTCAACCTTACCAGCCCAACCTTAGAGTCACAAGAAAAGAAGGGAACCAGAGCTGAAGATTGTGGCAATAGAAGGAAAAAGTTGAGCGTCGAGGGCCGCAGGAGCAGAGCAGGGGGAGGAGAGGGAGGATCGTGTGATGGGGAGGAAAAGAAGAAGGAGAGGGGAACCCGGAGGTCCAGAGGGGGTAGAGAGAGAGGTTCCAACTACGCTTCAGGGAGGAGGGAGGAAGGTGAGGGAGGGGAGAAAAGTTCTGTGACAAACCAGTTGGAGAAAAACAAAGAACGAACGAAGGATGAAGGGTTTCAGTGGGATCTGAAAGGAAAAGATGTCGGCCCAGACCAAAACTTGCAACAAGAAAAACATAGAAACAATCATGCGAGAGACAAGAATGGAGAGAGACGCAGGGCGTCTGAGGGAGTAGATGCTAACAAGGTCGGCTCTGCTTCAAAGCGCTACTCCAAGTCAGACATCCGGCGTCCTCGAAACCGGACCTACAGCACGAGCTCAGCCAGCAGCGGGGCTAGCATGGACGTGCCAGGAGCCTCCGAGAGGCGCAGGGTTAATGCAGCTTCCGGGGGAAGAGAGAGGGGACAGGGAGGGCCGGCAACCAAGTCTCATGAAATGATGATGGTGGAGTTAAAAGAAGATCCTGCAGGGAACCAGCCCAGACAGAAGAGGTGTACAGCTAGAGAGATGTCCTCCACAGATTCCTTTGAAGAGGGTGAGGTATGGGAGAGGGACAAAGCGAGAAGAGCCCTGCGAGGCAGAGAGGACGATGACGGTGCTTCCAAAGCCACTAAAGGGAACGCCAGGGGGTTCAGAGGACCTTTGGGCAGTGGTCGAGGAGGAATTTTAAGAGTTTCTTTAGACAAGCAGTCAAGTTCTGCCACTGGAGCTGTTGAGGACCAAACAAAGCGAAAAAATCAGGGTCCCAGAGGTAGAGGAAGAGGAATCCTGGTACTCCCAGCACACACTGAGCTGACCGCGTCCCCAGAGCCTGGGCCTCGTCTGATGGGCGGGATGCGAGGTGGCGTGGGCCTGGGTAGAGGACGAGGGGGTCGTGGAGGAAGTACAAGACGACTCTGGGACCCAAATAACCCTGATAAGAAACCCGCCCTAGCAGGCAGCCAGCCATCTCAACATTCACCTCTCCAGCAGTCCTTATACCTGCAGCATCAAGGAGGATATGGCCCACTGCACTTTCTGGACACTGATGATGAAACTGCAGGGAGCCCTCCAATCCCCCAGGGGGATCACTTCCAAAGTCAGCAAGCTGCCGCCATGGCTTACTATAAATTCCAAAACTCTGACAACCCTTACTGTTACCCCCTACCAGCCAATGCTCCAAACACTCCTCCACGCTATGCATATCCTTATCAGTTTTCGTATCAAGTGCCTGCTTCTAATGGGATTTACCCCAGCCCTGCTATGACACCCTTCTATGGAACATATGGTCCGGGTGGTCAGGGCTACCCCACTGCAGGTGGCACCACGATTAGCCAGGAGGAAGCTGAGGTACAGACTAGGGGGGAACTGGGCAAACTGCTGCGATTGGCTGACAGTCAGGAGCTCCAGCTCAGCAACTTGCTGTCCAGGGAGTGCCTGAGCCCAGATGGACTGGACAAGATGGCCCAGCTGAGGTAAGCTAGGTCTGAGAAGTCATAAACCAGAAAGAAGAGTTTTTGAAAGTCAGATCATACGAAGAACTTGGCACAAGTATGTTAGGGTGTTCATTCTTTTTAAGGTCTTCAGTGTCATTGTTGCTTCTTTGAGATTTCCATCACAACGTTATGGACAACGTAAGTTTGTCAACCGATGTTTGTAGGCCATTTTGTTTTCCTGACATTGGCGGCACTTTTGTTTCCCTCTCAGGGCGGAGCTCCTTGCGTTGTACGAGCGAGTGATTCTAACTGATATCGAGTACTCAGACTCCCAGAACTTGGACCAGGTGCTGTGGAAGAATGTGTTTTATCAGGTCATTGAGAGATTCAGGCAACTTCTGAAAGACCAAAACTCGGATACAGCTGTCCAGATCAGAGCCATGCTGTTAACAATACTGGAAGAGGTAAAATGTACACTTGATGTCATGTGAGATCTTAACGGCACCGTTTTATTTCGTAGAGGATAATGTACCACCGTTGTGCATCTATGCTGCTTGGGTGGACTCATTAGTCCATGTCAAACAGCTGTGAGAAGGAGTCGGCGTTGACCGTGTTGTCTGTTTTCTAGGGGGCGATGTTCTTTGACTCATTGCTGCAGAAGTTGCAAACTGTATTCCAGTTTAAGCTTGAGGAACACATGGATGGAATGGCGGTGCGTGCAAGACCCCTGCGCAAAACGGTAAACACGTGTGACTCTGCAGGGCTCTCGGGAACAAGCCCAAGTTCCCACCCCTGTTTTAATCCAAGGACTCAGAAATATGTCTTTCATTTATTTGAAGTACTGACCGAGGAGCATTTGATGATCTGTGATTCACCTGCAATTGTTTGTGGGTACAAATAAGTATAGTGCGTTTAGAAAACGCTATAAATACTCTGCTTTTTGATTGCTTTTTCTGCGCAATTGGACTACAAGCCACAGTTCTTACAAATGATGGGTGCAAAAGTGGAGAATTAACCTAGTCTAACCTAGTCTGTTACCTGTTATGGTCTTATTATTATTATTTGGTCTTAATTATTTACTGACTTATGTGAGACTCGACCGAAGGAAGGTTTGATCTTCCCAGCGCAGTCTGGGCGTGGTGCACAGAGGCTCAAACCTTTAAAATCATATGGCGCGATGTGTTTAGATCACGCAGAAATGTCTCCACACATCTCGTGGTGTGTTTTTGTCTGAGTTTGGGGAATTGACATCAGCATTTTCCCCTTTCATACTGAAGGAGAACCACCCCTGCACTTTCTTCATCAGAACAAGTATCTCAGTTGGCGTACCGACTGAGAGTAAAGATGCTTCTTACTTCTGAAGCAGCCACCTTGCCAGCAGTACCAAACTAGTGAAGAGGAGAATTCAGTACTCCTTTAATTTCCCATATTCTGATGTCCTTTCATGTCTTTTCACTGCAGGTGAAATACGCTCTGATCAGTGCTCAGCGCTGTATGATCTGTCAGGGAGATATCGCAAGATACAGAGAACAAGCCAGTGATTCTGCCAACTACGGCAAAGCGCGCAGGTCTGAGCTTGTGTCCCAGTGCATTGTGCAGTAAGCTGCAGTGTTGCCCTTAGTTACACTGCATCCACTGTCTTTTATATTTGTGTTTTTCCACAGTTGGTACCTGAAAGCTCAGCAAATTGCACCCAAGAACGGACGGCCCTACAATCAGCTGGCCCTGTTGGCAGTGTATACAGTGAGATGACCTGTTTACTGTGAAATGCTCCATTAATGTATCTGTAAGGGAAGATGTGGGACTAGTAGGTCGTGACTCAGATGTTAGGGCGTACTCACACTAGGGTCTATGATCCGGGCCCGGGCACGGTTCCCTGCCGAAGCACGGTTCGTTTGACTAGTGTGATCGCCCCGAACCGTGCCCGGCCCAGTTAACCATGCCCTGGCCGACCTCTTCGTGTGGACTCGGGCACGGTTCGCTTCTAGTGTGAAGTTCTAGTCGACCAAGAAGCGACTAGTTCTAGTTGCTTCTTGGTGCCTCCTGTGATTGGTTCATTTTGCCGTTACTCAAACATGACGTCAGTGATGTGACGCTCACGTTAAACAGTCATGGCGGCAAATGACAAATGATCGATAAATCTGTGCTTGCACCGTGTTTCTGCACTCCCAAAACGACTCCAAAAATACAATAAAAAAAGAATCGTGAACTCCATAGTGTTGTGCTTGATGAAGCCCGGGGATAACCGGGCCCCAGCATGGAACCAGCAAACCGTGCCTAGTGTGAGTACGCCCTAACACCCGGTGTTGAGGACCTTCAGAGGAATTATCATGCTTATTTCATAGCAGAAGGTCGAAGAACATTGAAATTTTGTTTTCCTGTTATAAATCATTGTCATCATGTATGACTTGGACTTATAAAGGTATTGACTGAGATTGTGTGAAACAGTAGCAGAACCCTTCTGTCATTTCTGCAGATGAAGTGGTCAGGTATAGAAAAATCCCTGACCTTTTGAACGCCTCGATTGACCAATCATAATCAAGTATTTTGCAGCTTTGAGTCATAAACTTGGTCGGATAGCTCATATTTTTTTCCCCCTCTGTGAGGCAGCTGTAAAATCACATTGTACCTGTCTGTCTGTCTCACTTCCTTCTCCTGTCTGCCTCTCCTCTCTTTCCTGGGGCAGAAGCGGAAGCTGGATGCTGTGTATTACTACATGCGTAGTCTGGCTGCCAGCAACCCCATCCTCACGGCCAAAGAGAGTCTGATGAGTCTGTTTGAGGAGGCCAAGCGGAAGGTGAGGAAGTCCTCGGACACGCCGTGCCTTCACTCGCTCTCCCGTGGCCTCGTGGGATATCGTAAACCTTTTAATTGGGGTTAAAGCCCAATCAAACCTTTACATTTGAAAAGCATCAGTTGAAGGTTTATGAAGCACCAGCTAGTGCATGCTTTTGTTCATGTCTTTAAGTATGTGTTGCAGTGTGTGGGGAGCTGGAGAGACCGTAAGGTGTACTTGCTGTCTGTGGTGTTGACACATTACACCTGCTTTCCAAGAATGGGAAAAAAAAAAACCTTTGCTCCACCCTCCATCTCCCTAGGCGGAGCAGATCGAACGCAGGCGTAAGCAGGATTTGGAGGCTGATGCCCGTGGCCTGCGGGGGCGTGCAGGGGGTCGGGGCGAGGATGCCACCCGCGTGGAGATCTGGATCCGTCCCAGCGGGCATCCGGGAGCAGCGTCCAGCCTGGCGGGCACCGAATTGGGCAAAGGGGCAGAGCAGGACACGGGCTTGGGCGCCTTGACTGCTAGTGATGTGAGTGCGGCTGCACCTCCTCTCCTCCTCCATCACCACCTCCACGTCTGGTGCAGGAGTGCAGGATCTATTAATAAATGGTGCTCTGTGTGTGTGTGTGTGTGTGTGTGTGTGTGTGTGTGTGTGTGTGTGTGTGTGTGTGTGTGTGTGTGTGTGTGAGATATCAGTATGAGGTGGAGGGTGCATTTGTTTTTGTGGCCCTTGTGTCTTCCTGTAAATGCTATTCTGTCCACATTAGTACAAACCCAGAACACTCCCACTGCCTTGGGTGTGGCTGCTGGGTGTGAGATTGTGGGTGTGTTTTTAAATCTCTCTCTCTCTATCTATCGCTCTCTCGCATGCGCACATGGGGAACCTTGAGCTGAAGAACACCTCCTACACAGCTCAGCAGAGTGTAAAAACACACACACTTGAACTCAGTACACTTAATCTACCTCCCGTTTCATTGATTTCCCCCCCAAGTCCTTCAAGCGTTTTCTTTTCCTTTTTCCTTTCTTTGCTCTTTTATCTGTATCAGTTCATCCAACGTTACGATATTGTTAGTTCCCTTCTCTTTCATTCTTGTTCCAGGTAGTGTTCAATGTGCTGTTAATAACGTGTTCCAGGAAGATGAATAAGAGACAGGAAGTTGTTACTCAGATGTTTTTCCTCCCATATCCGTTGTAGGGAACCTGTTGTTTTGTTATCAAATGTCCATGTGCATGGCAGGTATCTTAGAATTGCATGTCATGACACACAACTGCTTAAATCAAAGCACTTCGAGTCACTCCAGATAAGAGCATCAGGCAAGTGCTTTAACCATAATGCTTCTGCCACAATGCTGTTGTACCTATGGACAAATTGGTGGGGGGAGGGGGGTTCTAACACTCCTGAGTGCTCACATTTTGAGCCATGAAGAGGTAAACCTGAGTTGTTTATGAGCCTTGCACAGGATGTAGCCACATGAGTCACCATCCATGGAGGAGAAGGGAGTCAGTGGGCCGTAGTGCAGCCTCTCTCTCTGTTTCCATAGATATTCACCCACGTCAGCATAAACAAATACACACACAGTTCTAATCCTTCCACCATCATCTGCATTTATGGATACAAGCTTTTATTCCATTTGGGAGTCTGGCTTTGGGCTATAAGGCAATTAAAGTTTATGATATTTATCATAAAATCATTTATCATTCATCATTTAGTCATTGGTTTAGTCACCTGTTGGGTTGTCTTTATATTGGACTGTTTTCTGTTAAAACATTGTCTTGATGAGACCTTGCAGTGGTAACTTGGCATTCAGTCTATAATGGTAATATTTATTGGATGGGTTACTAGAGGTTACTTTGATGATGTGATCTCTTATTTTAACCACCGTTCTGTTTTTATTTTTTTTCCAGCTCAATAAGAGATTTATCTTGAGTTTTCTCCACACTCATGGAAAGCTTTTCACTAAAGTAGGGTAAGTTGCTACAGTATGCCTCTGAGCTACAGGATTTAATGCGTAAGGCTTTAATGTTGTGGGGATACACTGTGCAGATGGAGAAACCAATATTCTTATAAATGGGACGAGTTGATGAGTAGTGCTCAACTAAAAGTGCCACTTTTGGGTGAAAACCCGAGCGAATAACCTCATGCTGGGGCAGATTTTGGTTTGTGGTTGGCGGGAAAGATCCAGTAGTTTTGTTTTCTAGGGTTTAAGTTGTTCTTTTGTCACTCTTCAGCTCGGTTTTAGGAACGCATTGTTACCTTCTCAATGCAGGCTGATGTTTCAGTGTGAGTTCAATATTCGGTCCCACATGTCTTGTTAGTTATGAGTTCTGATTGGTCCTCAGGATGGAGAGCTTCCCAGCTGTGGCCAGTCACGTGTTGCAGGAATTCCAGGCCCTCCTCCGACATAGCCCCTCCCCCCTGGGCACCACTCGCATGTTGCAGATCGTCACAATCAACATGTTCACTATCCACTACGCACAGACCAGAGGTACAGCTAACCAACTCCTACACTACAGAGTAAGGGTGGGCGATCTGACCATTTTATATCGTGAATGACCTTGAGGGCATTCACGATCTGCTTTTTAAGCGAATCATGGAGATGGTGACATTTTGTGTTCTCCTATGTTTTGAAACTTCATGAAAAACATTGATGGCAAGTAATGAAGTGGATCCACATTACATTTACAGACCAGCAGAATGATACAAGATGACTGTGCTGACTGTCATAGCACAGGTCTCTACTATAGGGTCTCTCATGTGTTTCGCTCTAATTAGTTAACTGATCAGTTATAAACTTTCAGAGAGAGTTTATCTGTATCTCATGTGGTCCTGAACCAGAGTTATCACTGGCATATGTATTAGAACACACACAGACATATGCAAAAACCAGCAAATGATTGAAAGAGGGTTTAAGATGTTTCAGGAGGGTTTCAGAGGAGTTAAGAGGGTTTAAGAAACTGATGCTCTGTACATGCATGGAATCATGAAGTTGCAGATATACACTATATTGCCAAAAGTATTCGCTCGCAAAGAAATTTTACGACTGGGTTTGTTGTACAGGTGGCATCCTATCACAGTGGAATTCACTGAGCTCCTGAGAGTGACCCATCCATTCACAAATGTTTGTAAGAACAGTTTGCAAGCCTATGTGCTTAATTTTATACACCTGTGGCCATGGAAGTGATTGGAACACCTGTTTCCGATCATTTGGTTGGGTGAGCGAATACTTTTGGCAATATAGTGTATTTCTAACACCAAAAGATGACAGAGGACTGCACAAATAAAACGCAGCAAATTGTTTAACTTCACAAACTCTGTTGCCCCAATCTGTGTCCCAGCTGTAGGACAGGGAGACACTCGATCAGTGCTGGAGGAACAGTCCACTTCGTTGGGTTTGGCTATGTTTGGGCTACTGGTGCAACGTTGTACAGAAATTCTGAAAGTCACCCCTGCAGGTGAGCAGTGAGCACGCATGCTGTGAAATCACGTCAGACTGAATGTGCTCAGCCGTGACGTGGAAGGCCAAACCGGCACTGCGTAGGGTTGAAGGTAACCGTGGCTTCCCCCTGCGCACCAGAGCGCATTCCAGCTGAGGAGCTCGGAGAGGAAGAGGAACCCATGGTGCGAGTGTCCACGTTTCCTGCTGACCTGCGAGAGCTTCTGCCCAGTGTGAAGGTCTGGTCCGACTGGATGCTGGGTCACCCGGAACAGTGGAACCCTCCGCCGTACTGCATCGAGTAAGAACCCCGTCTTACAAACATAGCCGCGTCAGTTGTAATCGTGTTGTTCTCACGTAGGGACACGTGGTAGAACCCGGCTGTATAGGATGCAAAAGTTTAAAAAAATTAAAAAATGCGGCGTGTGCCTGCCTGCCTGCAGTGGCAGTCCAGACGTCTGGCGGTGCCTGGCAGAGCTGTGTAATGCTCTGGCGTGCGTCTACCACGGCGAGACGCCGCTGTACAAGGCAGACGCAGACAGTGAGTGTGAGGAGGAGCTGCGTCTGCTGGTGCTGGAGGAGGACCAGATGCTGGCTGGGTTCATCCCCCTCCTGGCTGCTCCACAGGAGCCCTGCTACATCGACCCGCAGACGGACGCCGTGAGTCACGCCAGACGGGGGCGCATTGCACTCTCCTATCAGTTACACTGTTTACTATCAGAATTAGAACACAACATATACACACGCGTGCACAGAGCGTGTCATCCCTGTCTCTCTCTCACACACACACACACACTCGCTACCTCACATATGGGAATATTTGTGTTTGCTGTTGCAGGCCATGGCGGCAGACTGTAAGCGAGTGACTGTGCTGAAGTACTTCCTGGAGGCTCTGTGTGGTCAGGAGGAGCCCCTGCTGGCCTTCAAAGGAGGGAAATATGTCTCGGTAGCGCCCCCTCCTGCTCCCAGACAGCATAACGGAGGCAAGAGCCAGACGCAGAGTCGTGAGCACAGCCAGGTCAGAGCGTCGGAGCATACTGCAGCCCCGTGTCCACGCACTGTACCCACGGGGGGCAAGATGACCTCTAATGTGTGTGTGTGTTGTGTGTGTGTGTGTTGTGTGCGTGCGTGTGCGCAGGAGGATGATGTGATAGTGGAGGACTCCTCCCTGTCTGCATCAGAAGGAGAGGTGGATGGAGATGTGAGCGAGGATGACATTCGTGAGCTGAGAGCTCGACGTCATGCTCTAACCCATAAACTCGCCCAGCAGCAGAGGAGGAGAGACAAAATACAGGTAACACACACACACACACACACACAACATGATACCGGTAACACACACACACACACACACACGATACCGGTAACACACACACACACACCATCACAAAATCAGCAGTAGAAAAGCAGAGAGACGTGTGTGTCCAGGCTGTGCTGCAGACAGGAGGTCAACTAGAACTGGAGATCAGGCCCTTCTACCTGGTCCCTGATACCAACTGCTTCATCGACCACCTGGATGGCCTGAAGAAGCTCCTGGTCTGTGGGTCCTACATACTGGTGGTGCCTCTGATTGGTAAGACAGCCGTAATGCATCTGAACCCTCGTGGATGAATACGCCGGCACGGTCTCCATTCACGGTCTCCATTTCATCCATTTTCACCCGCGCATCGCCCAGTGATCACGGAGCTGGATGGCTTGGCTAAGGGCCTGGAGACCCGGGACGGAGAGGCGGCTTGCAGGACCCAGGCGGCCCACGCGAGGCTGGTCCAGGAGCAGGCTAAGGCGGCCGTAGCCTTCCTGGAGAAGGGCTTTGAGGCCCGCGAACAGGGCTTGAGAGCACTGACCAGCAGGGGGAGCCAGCTGGAATCTATTGCCTTCCGCAGTGAGGACACTTCTGGACAAAAGGTCTGTCATGTCGCTATGCTAACAGTTGTGTTGTTTATAATATTTGGGTTGCATGGTATGGATGTGCACACTGTGTGGTTAATTATTCTGCTGTGTGTTGTAATTGGGTTGTCATAATGTTGGTGAAGGCTTGTTGCAGATTTGGTCTTTGTTCATTTTGACTGAAAGGATTTGTTCTGTCATGTGAAGATGATGCAGCAGAAGTCTGTGAGATCTGGTCAGGATGCTCATAGAACAGAATAAAAAAAACTAAAGATTGTTACCGGGCTAGTTTGTAGTTTTCTGCTATATCAGTATTCCAAATCCCAATATTGCAGTCGCTAGATACATATTTCGTATGTATTATCCATATTTTTTTAAACATACACATTGAAAAGGCTGTGCTTGTAATCTTCAGGGAAAACATGTTGGTTCTATCTGCTGATCTCATTCAACACTGCTTCATTACCTGGCTCAGGAGTGTTTGAAAATGGATTAGAACCAAAACTCTGGGCCCTTGGGAGTGTATTGAGAATCTCTCTCACTCTCGCTCTCTTTCTTTCTTTCTTTCTTCAGGGCAACAATGACGATGTGATTCTGTCCTGCTGCCTACATTACTGTCAAGACAAGGCCAAGGATTTCATGCCAGTTCAACGAGGTGAGAGATCAGTTTCTGCTTCACTCGACTAGTAAGCGGGACTCGTGTGTGTGTGTGTGTGTGTGTGTGTGTGTGTGTGTGTGTGTGTGTGTGTGTGTGTGTGTGTGTGTGTTGATGTCAGTGATTCATACAATGTGTGTGACTGATTTCTGTATTCTGTCCCAGATGGACCGGTTCGCTTGCGCAGGGAAGTGGTTCTGTTAACGGATGACCGGAATCTGCGGGTGAAGGCCCTGACCCGCAATGTTCCGGTTCGAGACATCCCCGCCTTCCTGAGCTGGGCTAAAGTGGGCTGAAGAAAGGGACCAGCCTTCCCGCTGTAGAAACCGCTCAACCTCCACTGCAACTGTGGGTGGAAGGCAAGATCATGTCAGAGGGAGAGAGATGGGGTGTGTCGTGTGAGGGGAGAACGTGCTTTTATTTTGTTAGACTTAACAACAAAAAGCATAGAATGAGAAATGAAGTCGTTTGGAGAGTTTCTTTATCCCTTTAACAGCAGAGCACATGAAGACCAGCAGGAGAGAGCTTGAGACGAGACGAGTAGGAACTCGCACGTTAGGTGCACAGGATGGTTTTACAGCTGCAGGTCTGTGTGTTTGAGTAAATGAGTGTTAGAATGGGAGCAGAC
Source organism: Brachyhypopomus gauderio (assembly GCF_052324685.1). NCBI lineage: Eukaryota > Metazoa > Chordata > Actinopteri > Gymnotiformes > Hypopomidae > Brachyhypopomus > Brachyhypopomus gauderio. The sequence goes on along the minus strand of NC_135220.1, from coordinate 19,191,887 downwards.
CCATGGAGAAGCATTCAGAGTTGTTCTGCTGAGTGTGCGAAGGCAGCCGCTGGTGTTCAACATCACGCCAGAGGGATCACGCCACTGAGCTGGAGCATTGCGCTGATATCAGTGCACACGGCCAGACACGCCTGACTCCGGCATCACACACGGCGCTGGCGAAGAGGTCAAAGCCCCAGGAGGGGTGGGAAAGAGGGGTGGCAGAGGCCCAGGGCAGGGGCAGTATTCTGGGTTTCCCCTCGCTCCTGTTTCAGGGCCTAGATGGCTATTTGTACCACCTTGCTTCAGTTTGATTGATCATTTGCAGTCATTTGTTTATTGTGCTCTCCTAGCCACCCCATCCTAGCTTTGCAACATAATTCAGCTTCAGATTTCAATTAATAGTCAATATGATGCATTTATATCCATTACGGTGATCCACTCCAATGTTCTACTCCAGTAGGACTCCATTGTACACCGGATTCATTCCTCACAACAGCTGTGTGAGTAGTACAGTACTCATCTACACAGTGCATAACTGGGACATGATCAACAAATATGAAACAATTGATTTCTCTACATCCTTTTTACTTTTCAACTAGTTTTGCTTTAATTCAGTTCCTGGTACAGTGCATATTAAATAAGCCATTCTAAAAGAAAGTTCTGCTTCATACAATAGAATAATTAAAATCTTTAAAAATGTTGAGCAAATCCTTTTTTTTTTTTTTTTTAAACAGTTGTACCACAGTGGCTTCAAATCATCATAAAATGTGCATAAATGTTTTTTCTTTCATGTTTTTGTGGGTGAATATTTTCGTAATGTGCTTGTCACACAAACAGCATGGTTTGCTTTGGAATTTGATATTTTAGACAGGTTTAACAGACCTGATTTTTCAGCTTGGTGAAATGTGTTTTTATACCCATCATTTACTGGCATGGTAACATTGAAAAATTGTTCTAAAAAAAAGAAGGGAGACTTTGTTTAGCAGTGCGTTGTCTAAGGGCAGTTAATGCCCCCATCTAACCCCATGGAGAATTTCCTTTTGGTTTAATAAAAATTTCAGGTTTCCTCATTGCGTTTATGTTGTATGTTTTATTATGGCCACTAGATGGCTCCCTTCCCATACAGTATACGTTCAGAGCTGGGTTATGAGGAGTTTGGCCACGTAATGACTGCAAAACGCCAGGAGCACGCGAGCAAGTCCGTATTGCATGGGATTTTTTTATTTATTAAATAGACTAAAAACTTAAAATGGATTCCACAAGGATCTTCGTTAAATTTAGAAAAGTTAAAATATGTATTTAAAAAATTTACCTATATTTTGGACACTGCTACTGAATAAATATAAGAAATCCTGGAGGTAAATGGTTGAGGAGCTAACACTAACGTATCCTGCCAGAACCTGTTGATCAGCTTTTACCCATATTCATTCTCATTGCAGAGTTTTATCTCTAGAGATGATCTGATTTGTTCATTAAAACAGGAATGTAAGAAACGTTGTCATCCGCTGCATCACAGTAAATGCAGACAAACTAATATTTTGAAGCATTACAAATAGTAAAGGAACTTGGACACCAAAAGCACAGGAATACTGAGCAATGAAAATGTAGTTTATTACTGCCATCAATACCAGAACTTTCTTGTGTGATCTACATAATGCAAACCTTCAGACATAGACAAAACAAAAACTATTTAGACTTATGAAATATTTATTTAAATATTACATTATAAACACAAACTGCCCTGCAGGTAAGTACAAAAACAAAATACATTGCATGCAAACATAAATACAAATTGTATATTTTTATATATAAAATACTAATGCTTAATACTAACAGCATAATGGTCCTTGACACACATTTGGTATTTGATCCCAACATCTGCAGTGTCACAAGGTAATCTGTAATTAGTGAGAGTCATTGTTCTTCAAAGAATGTTTATTTTTGGTGTACTTCTGTCCTGATAAACTTGGCTACTTTTATGTCTAAACCATTTCCAGAAACATAGTTAATACTCAGGCCTCACAAAATGCAAAAACAAATTCAGTGTTGATTAAAGACATTGAATTCAAGCCATATGGCCCATAGTTGCTTAAAGATTATTAAAATTCATTTCAAAGCAGTATGCAGTGTTAAAATGTGCTACAGTGGTAAATAATTTGTGCAGGTCAGTGGCTTCATGTTGATTTAGAAAGAGGATACTGAGGTTTAGACGGGGATTTAGATAACAACTCGTGCCTGTCTGAATCTTCTCTACAGCAGCTACATCTACTGACCCAAATACTCCACTGTAGTCACTTTTTCCATTACTGGTTGTCTTCAAAACATAAGCAATTCACAATTTGGCCTCAATCATCATTTGGCTTGAAGCACCTGCTAATAGATTTTAAATCTAAAAATCAAAATATGGACAATAAGTTAACCCGATGTGAAATGGATCAAAAGGGAATAGATTATTTACTTTGAACTAGCATTCCCCTTCAAATTAGGCCCTGATTATTTCCATATTTTAATGTAGTTTTGCATAATTTGTGTGGAAAATGAAAGGCAAAGTGTAAAGCCAGTGTAAAGCCATTATTTACAAATTCTGGACTTTGTAAAAAATTGCCATAAAAAAAAAATGTGATAGTTTTCATCACTGCACTAGCTTTGAAGAGTATAAAAGTATGCATCATATGCAACAGAGTTGTATAAAGTGACCGTGTGTATAACATACAAACAGTATTTCCCCAGCACTCACACCTCCAGAAGACCACACATTGCAGAGTACTACAGTTGTAAACAACTCTAACTTCCCTTTACGAAAAACACTCACATGGAAAACTGTCACAAACCTTAGATGAATCATTTCTAAAGTGCAGTTTGTGGATGAACAGTGGTCCAAGTAAACTCGTGGATTAATGTGTTAACAGCAATATCGTTTTTTGTTTGCTACGTGTAGTTAGGAAATTGCTAAATGGTAAATACATAAAGTATCATTAAATAAATCCTCTTTTACCTAATCAAAATTTCTTGATCTAGGCCTTGTGTAGTGCCACACAAACAGCCCAACACTTACTCCTAAACCAAAAGGCACTAAACTGATTTTCTAACATCTATTTTATTAGGTCTACATTTTTACGGATTTTCATCAGGAATCCTGATGTATTTACATTTTGGCTTTCAGTTTTTTGGGGTTTTTTTTGTTTGGCTTTCCTGGCTACATGTAACATGCTTTGGACTTATAAATGCATATTTATGGGGGTATTTTTATGTTAGTTTATGAATACTAAAAGGTGGTGATCAAGGAGACTCAGAACATTCTTATTCGTGATGTATCCAAAACAGAACCTGATCCAGGAATACTGCTCCTATTTTCAGAAATTCTAAAAACGCTGATAATAGGCTGGTGAACCTGTTCTGAGGCGTCGCTCAGCAGTAATGAAGGTGAAATGGTAGAATAGCTTGGTGCTGTTCAGCAAACATCTAATGGAATGTACATATTAAATGCATCTTCTCAAATACACTTGGTGGCAGTATGGATTTAAAAAGCTCTCAATTGTTACACTGCTTTTCTATTAGTATAAAATACTAGATCTCATTCTAGAAGTTAAACATTTAATCACCACCCTAGAGCTGATAACAACTGGTCTCTAGCATAGTGAACATTCCTGTTTTTCTACAGGTTTGGAGGTACTGTTGTCTCATGCCTTGCAGTGCCTATTTAGTGTGTGTTATTTATTATACCAACTAGCCTGAATGCCAAAATTGTTTGAACATGTATTTCTGCTGCCTTCCCAAACAGTGCAAATGGTATACTTATAAAGTGGGGAGGGGAAAACAAAATCCCAGCTACCAACCTTCAGCAAAATGTTCCTATCAGTGGAGCACCATAACGTTCCACAACAGTGTCCTGTTTCCAGTTTTTACCTTAAAAGGTCCCAATGTAAAATTAGCCCAATTACAAATACAAACAAAACAGAACTGGAATATTTGGTCAAAAAATTGGCTGGTCTATGTATTCATTTGACTTGTGACTGAAACTGAAATTAGTTAAAGTCTTATTAGTATAGAGGAAACAATAACGTGATCAAAGTCCATATCAACATGGATGCTGTTTGACACTCGTGGATGTGTTTTCACTGGTTACCAGTTTCTATGGAGATGAGAGGAAGCTGCTAAGTTTAAGGCATACTGGGCAGCTCTGTAGTCACTTCAGTGAAGTCTTTAAAAGATGAGCACAAGCCTCCAGACTGGCTTCTGACAATCATTGTGAGCCCTGTAGAAAATGGCAATGATTAAAATAGTCAGGATCACTGGCATTGTGAACACAAGAACATTATTTGCATGGCTAGTTTTGAATCATAAGATCATGTCTGATTACATGTCTAAGTATTTGCTGAAATACATACAAAGATGTTCAAATCTGTACTGAATAGAGTATTAACTTCGATGCCTTCAGGGCTACGGAAAACACGAACACAATGGTGATTCCCACAATGGTGAGTCCTGGTTTCAGTGAAGAAATCGTTACATAGCTGTATTGTAGAGGATATGCACTGATATCGCTTTTCCGTCTCCACATCTCCACATTCGGACTGAGTGGCAAAACACCGCTACTTGGTGTACGAGGGGTAACATGTGAAAACCATAAATGAAACAAGGGAGTTTCTGTTCAAATTAAAAGGTGAGTGACAGTCATGGTCCAGTGGTAGGGAACTGGTCTTGTGACCAGAGGGTCGTGGGTTCGATTCCCAGGCCTGAGGCCATGACTGAGGTGCCCTTGAGCAAGGCACCTAACCCCAACTGCTCCCCGGGCACCGGGCTAGGGCTGCCCTTTGCTCTGGGCATGTGTGCACCACAGCCCCCTAGTAATCACTAGTGTGTGTGTTCTAACTTCACAGATGGGTAAATGCGGAGGACAAATTTAGAAAATTTGTCCTGAAAAATCACAATTGACAAACATGGCACATTTCAATTTCAACCATCAATCCAAAAGAACCTCTGGGTCAAGGTTATCAACAGGAATCAGTTTTTTTTTCCATTTACTGTATAGGATAGCTAGCTGCTTTTGATTGTGGCACTAGGTAAATACGCCAAACAAAGCCCACTAAAGACTTGCCAACGTTATACTACAATAAAGTGAATGTACAAGGGTTTGTTGGTGAAATGAAAGCAACCAGGACACCAATGGATATTCTGGTCCCATGTGGACAGGTTTGTACAAATATTTGTATTTAATTACAACTCCAATTTGAAAAACTGAGCTAGTTAGCAAGGCTTACTGTATTGTAGTGGGCCATCACAGTCATTAAGTAACAGCATCAATTCGTGCAGGTCAAACCACCTCTCTCCAATGACACCATTAACTACTAAGTCCCACGATTCCTGTGGTCATCGTAATCTTAAATGTATCTCCATTCCAAGTAAACTTCGAAATCTTGGAGATTATATGCGAACTAAACGGTAACGCTACCACTCAGAGAAACTGTAGTTACTTTCCCCAGGTTTGTGGTCACATGCACAGCCTCACAGAGTAGGCAGATGAATGTGTACAATGTCATTTCCTGTTTACCTGTTTATGGTTCACCTTCCATGGAGACTGTCACGGTCTGACCATTATCTGCAGCACAGAAAGCATCGCGTTAGACTTCACACAGGTCCGAAATGTTTAAGCTCATTAATTAACTCATGACACATCCCTGCATCAGATATAGTTAGTTTACTAGGTTGTATCCAAACGTTTCATAAATGGTATGCACATTCAGGAAATTTCAGCAGGAAAAAAAATTTGAGTCGTTTCAATCTACGATCATGAGAGCAAGCATTAGAGAACGTAGCTATTGTTATTGGGGCAGCATCGGAACAAGCAAAATTTAGATGTGTAATTCGGTCTTACGGATTGATAAGTCATCGTTTATTTGAAAAATCCCTTCCCATCACTTTTTTGCATTTTGCTTTTGTGATATTCAGACTTTTCCCCGCCTCGTTCTAGCGTGGTGAATGGAAACCAGCTTGAACAAAAAGTCGATTTTCTTCCATTTACTGTTTATTCATTTGAAGTGACCTCCCTTCATCTTAGTATTTAAAGTAATTCAGAGGGAATTGGAAGAGTGAGCAGTGAACGCAGAGCGCTGGACCCACCGGTCCTGCTGTTACAGTCCTTCTGCTCCTCCGTGCACACATCGCTGCTCAGGAGATGGTTCTTTGAGTCGCTCAGAGGACGTGAGTTTGTTTGGACATCGACAGCACTGTGCATTACACACAATTGGTCAGCAAGAGAACCTTGAATAATGTTTTTTTTTTTTGTCTTCAAGAAATTATTTTTAATTATATGACTTATGTGCCCATGAACACTACTGATACATAATGGAACAAAATCACATTAACATTACCTCATGATTAGGTCACATGCATAACAATAATATAAATGCATTTAATTAATATCATTCGCAGAGTGGAATGAAAGAGAAAAAAATGGGACAATACCATTTTGAGTTGGCCTGGTTCACAGGTCCCTGTTCAACGTCTGTGTTGACTAACCGCGTAGGGAATGTATAACCATCCCCCAAACTTTATAAAAACACAGTGAGAAACACAGCTTACTGGATCAATCTTCATTAACCTACTTATACTTTTCAGTGACTGAACAGAACAAATTCCCAGCATATATTTCCCTACTAGTCCACTGGCCTTTAAAATAAAAAATATATATAGAATATTTTTCTAAGAAATACACTAAAATGGTCAGGAACAAGATTTTTTCTTACCTTGTGTAAACAGGCAAGAACCAGCATTTCCTTCGGTCTCCAAAAACCTCTGTGAAGTTCTTACGGAAGCCCAGAGTAAAGCCATTTTTATCAGGCCCTTGTCTGAACACTGGGGCTCGGAAAGCCTCTGTTGGGGAGAGAAGCAGAGGGAGACATCAGCAGGCCAGTCACTTCCCGGTTACCTCATCAGGCAGCGTACTGAAGGCCTTTCCCCTCAAACGCTTTATGAAAATACCACACAGCTTTGTCATAGCTTAAATAAACACAAATTTTGCTTGCTGTTAATTGTCCATTGTAGCGTGGGTGAGATGAAGAGGTTCACCTATAGTAGTCCTGTTCTTGGCCACCAGCCACATATGGTATGTGAACAACGACAGTATGCTGATGAAGAACATGGCTGCCACGAAGAAGAGGAACAGCACGTGGAACTTGGCGGAAGTTTCCGAAAGCTGATTCTGAGCAGAAGGATTGGAGGTGAGTCCCATTTTCAAAATACATAGCAATTAATTTCAGAACTTCATTACATGTATCTTGACTAACATGATCTTAACAAATGCAGCTCACAATGGAGGAGACAAGTGATTTCAAGCACAAAGCCAAGCAAGCACGCATAGTTTACCTCTGGACAGTGCTCTATAGCTCTCCTTTGGCAAAGCTTTAAGCATTAGAGACATTGACAGAATGTTAGATTCAAAAAGAAGACTCGCTCTCTCATATACACTCACATACACCTGCGCACACTTCCACACTGAGAGCACAACAAAGTTGCCTGGTTAAGCTTTTTCACATGTGGGTCAAAAAGCCCCTTCAGACATGAAAAAAAGACTGGACTGGTTCTGTCGTGAAATCTGAGGGTCAGTCACGCAGTTCAATACGAGTTGAAGCTATTGCTTAGTATCTTCATCCAGGCTCATTTATGGGTGTGGGTATGTTGGTGTGCGCACGTGTACTCACTGTCCAAAACTTGATGAAGTACTGCAGGACGCTGGCAGCGATAAACACACAATACAGCATGGAGTAGGCCAGAAACAGTACAAAGAACTTGTAGTTTGAGAAGCCCACACAGTTATTGACCCTAAAAGATATGAGGAGAGACAGAGACATGTTAGACAAAGAGGAGACGAACAGGGAATATTTATATTGATAACACTTTAAAAATTGCACTCTGAAACAAACAAACAGGTGGATACAGTGAAGGGCACGACAGAAAACACAAATTCAATGTCCTCCAAGGGTGAGGGATTACTTGACAAAAAAGTTACCACATCCGTTAGGTTGGAAGTGGAATGGATATCTCAAATGTAACAAAGTACAGACTAAGATGGCCTGCAAAAAATGTTGTTGGTCAGGGCCACTGTAGTCTTGAGTGCTGGAGTCAAAAAGTAACTGAGATTCTTTTGTGGTTCTTGATGACATCACCTCTCCTCCAAAAGGTTTCTTCGGTTCTAGAAAGCTCTAGTGGGGTTGACGCTAGGAGGTGTTCCTGAGTCACTGAGCCATGCTGGGAGTCGTTTGTGAGTTGTTGCCCCATCCTGCTATCATGTGACTCCTTAACCCACCAAGATGGGAAACAAGTCATTTCCGTCACTTGAAAAGGTGCCATTCCAGTGACCACACATGGATGATAGTCAGTCTAAGGGATGGTGTATCAAAACAACAATAAATTGTGCCTCACCTGCACTAACGGTCTGTGTCGTGGCCCGGTTACCTCATCAGCTCTGACTGCGACACACTGCTACATCTTCGTGGTGCGCGGTTTGTTTACAAGCCTAGCGAGCCGCTAATACTTTTAAAACCGGCGTTGTGGAAAACACGCATTTGACTGTCTTCACACGCTCGAGTTACTAATTTGCCAACTACTGGCGATCGATCGCGATATAATACTTATATTTTTGTCCATTACACCCCCCCCCCCCGTCAATAATTTACATGCCCATGTATGATGTGGCTCTTTGCCATAACACAGTAAAAAAGTGGCTCTTGGTCTCTGACGGGTTGGCCACCCCTGTTCTAGAGCTTAAGCCACTGATGTTTCAAATTTCTTCCATCTGAGGTTTAATAAAACTGTGCTCCAACACCTACTGACACTGAAACTTACGTTACAGTATTTGAGATAAGCAAAGCAACTAATATATAGATATATAACTTGACTAAACATAATGTTTAACTGTTAACGAAAGAGAACATACGAAGGGATAACGTTATGATAATGTCCGCTGTCAGCAGCGCCAACTCTAATAATAAGCAACGTACGCGGTTGCTTAGTGCCTCGCGTCCACCAGAGGGCGCCATAACAATCTAGGCCTCAAGATCCTGGTTAATAATGGACCAACAAAAAAGAACTTAGCCAGCATTAAATGTTAGCTAATGCTTAACATGTGGCATCTAACAAAAGTAGATGTATGTGTTTGATAACTCCACTGTTTCTAAGTAACATTCCTGAAAAGACAACAAAAGGTTTTCCTTTATAAGCCAGTGTGCTTCAATACCGCTGATAAATCGACTGATTAATGTGAAGCTCAACCGTAGCCAGAGGGAAAAACCCACTGCTGGCTCAGGTCCTGCATACCAAAAGCCCTATAGCAACACGACACAGAGGAAAATAAGTTTTTACACTTCTGATACACATCTTCAGTGCCACATCAATAGTCACATCTCATCATCTGTCAGTCATGAGTGGTTAAAAAGCATTGGTTGTGTTTTACAGAAACCTGCTCTAATTACAGCCCTGTAGAAGTTACACACCATGGGCAATGGTGATCCATCTTCAGTACACACCTAATAGAAAACAAGAGAAGAGAATATATAACAGAATCAAGTTATATATATATTTATTTTTAATGATATATTGAGGAATCTAAGCGAAGAGGGATTTGCTCACTGGTCACATGTGGAGCAGTGATGGCATCTGTCTGGTTTGATCACCTGACAGGGGTCACAGTAGCGGATGGCTGTGGGGGAGAATTAGAATCACAACGACATGTTTAAAACGTACATGGTGGATTACATAGCAGAATATGTGCAGTGCAGACCGCTGACCTCCAGAGCCGGTGCGGGTGTATATGGGTAAATCTCTGGCCACTTTCCTCAGGATCTCTTGCTGGGCTTCTGGGGCTTCCTCTCTCTCGTACTGCTCCTTCTCTGCTTTCGGTAAACAGAACTACAGCCCACAGTGCAACAGTGTTACAACAGCAAGTGCTTGTTCAACCATGTGTGTACTTTTATGTACTTAAGAGAAAAATTGTAACCTGTGACTCTAAATACCAACACTTTGTAACATAAGGAAATTTGGCTCTGTTAACTTAGCAAAAAATGTATTTAAAAAATCTTCTGGAGAAATTAACCTCCACATTATCCATATAACCAGCATTACATGGTCATATATTTAAGTGCAAAATAAAAAAATTATTCAATCATTCACCGAGACCCAAAAATACAGAATTCTCTGATGATCTTTTCCTCTTGTCTGTTATTATGGTTTGTGGTATTGTAACTACAGACTAGCCAGTGAACCACCCAGCACGGCCTCCGATTGGCTCGCTTCAGCTACACAAAGGAGCAGAAACCTTTACACTAATGTTAATGACATCTGCTCAGTAACAGTCTGTTCCATTTGTGGCACAGGTCTTTTAAAAGCAGGGGAAGAACAAGAGGGCGTCGCATGGCTGGTGTAGGCGTACCTCTTTAGAGGGGCTGATGGGTTTGGAAATTATCGTTTTCCAGTATGACCACATGAACATCAGGAAGCAAACATGAAAGACTATCAGATAAATAACTGCAAAAAAGAACAAGAGACAGAGGTATTAGCTGTTTTTCACTTCAGCCTGTACAGCCCTAAACATGGGATTTACAGCCCATTTACAGTGAACACTCGTGTAACAGAGTTGAGTAATGAGGGAGTAATGAGAGAGTAATGAAAGTGTACTCTTATGTTCTGTCAGCAGCCACACTCTTACCTTGCTCTTCAGTGTGAGAAGAGAGTGTGTCTGGAGAGGGAAAAGGAAAGGGGGGGGGCATTAGAATGACAATCCATCAATTAACTGCCACTTGCCCTCCGTTCAGAGCAAGCAGCTGATAGGAGAGTGACAGCTTTTGTCTCATCGTTCACCTGCTGTGCCCAGCCAGCCCGGCCACGCCAGGGTTCTAGGAGGCTGGCAGTGCCAGCCCTCAGAGAGAAAGCCTGCCTTGTGTCCACCAGGAAGGGATTACCAAGTACTCCAGCCTGAGAGGTGCTAATGTTGCTGAGTCTTAGCAAAACGTGAAGCACTAGACTAGCTTGTTCTGTAGGCTTATTCATTAACTCTGTGTGTGTGTGTGTGTGTGTGTGTGTGTGTGTGTGTGTGTGTGTGTGTGTGTGTGTGTGTGTGTGTGTGTGTCTTTATAGGTCATAATCAAGGAAACTGCTCAAAGTACTGCACAATGCTTTATTAAAGCGGTATAACTGGGATGAATGACACAAAGCAGACAATGCTGCCAAGCGATATTTTTGTAATAACAAGGAAGAGAAGGCCTAAAGTGTTTTATAGTTGCCAGGCTTCTTGAAGTAAAATTGCAACTACATATATAAAATATGCATTCAAAGCTTCTTCAAACTGAAACAAAGATAATAGGGGTAGTAAGAGACATCTAAGACTAGCACAGTCCTGAACTAACCACAGAAACGTTAACTGTATTCCGCCTGACGTAGTCTAATTAGGAGTTTACGTCTGTGCTTACAGCTAAGTTTTTTACACACACACACACACACACACACACACACACACACACACACACACACACACACACACACACGACAACGAATTTAACTAGACAGTTGACTAGACAGTTCATGTGACACAAACACAGGAAAAGTTTCAAGATGCAATTGGCAACATACATGCCGCGAAGACGTGTGATTTCTAAATTAGCCACTGATTTCACAAATCTCGGTACCAGGCAGTTACAGCCTCTATGTGCCGACCCTTTTCCTTTTGCCGGCCGTGACTGCAAACTACGTCCCAAACTTTCAACGAACAGCAGCGATACAATGAAGTCCGTGTGCGATTGTACTTACAAATGCAGAGCTCCACTACGTAGGCGTAATACGACCAGCATACGACCAGGTTGATAAAAATAACAGGTATCCAAGATAATCCCCGTTGACAGCATCTTAGTACATGGGAGGGCGCCATTTTGATCCGTGCCTGGAGAGGCCGTGACGTAGCTGCGGACCGGAGCGGTCGACCCGCACCGGAGAGACAACAAAGAGCGTCTCTGGCCAGCAAACGAGTTCACAAAATACATTTTAAACAGTATTTTTCTCTAAACGCATATAAACACAATTTACATTTCTTAAATACAAGAATATGTAAATGAAAACTGCAAAAATTAATGAGAAAACGAATATCTTATTTTAATCTAACGGGACATTGTTAGATTTATACAGCTACTATACCTGAGCGTCTCTCTGCTTTGTCGAAAGTTCCCTGGATAAGATACTCGTCGTTGTAATCACGGTTGGCAGTTATTTCAACATCTGGACATATTCTCTCTCTTTTTACGCCGTACTTTTCAGTTATATACTACTTTCGTCCGGTAGAAGGCAGCAGTACAATGGGTCGATTAACTTTCCGGCCTAGTCTGATATCTTTAGCGCTGCTGCTCAGTGCTCAGGGAACCAATAGTCTTGGTTGGGCGTGGCTTCGCTGTTATCGGTTATGGCAGTGTGCTTTTTTTACTGGACAATGGACCAAAACTAACAGTTTACTGAGGTGTAATGCACAACTTATATTTTAGTAAACAAACACAAAATAAAGCAGTACAAAAAGTTATTTTGAATGTGCGTAATTCCTTATTTTGCTCATGACTCTAGTCTAAATTCAATTACAATAAGCCCACACAGTAAATATAAAATCTTTATTAGGAGGTTAAAGTATCCATTCATTGGTGTGATATCTACCTGGGATCTAGGGGCTCACCACTATTCTCATGAAACCTCAAAGACCAGGACAAACTGGCTATGAATAGAGAAAATTCTTTCTCAATCATTACTGGTCTTGGGCATAGTACGTAACGCAAATTAGTTATTTGTTGAGTTATGAAGTTCTTATTCATTTTAATTCACATTTATTTCCTACAGTTACTTTTTTGTGTTGGATTGTTAATGTTTTTCAGAGTCTTGCTGAGCATTTGGGCACTTTGACATGAAGTTTTGTTCATTGATTTCCAAACAGACTGGCTCAATTTAGGATTGTAGGGTGAAGACAGTACCAGCTATGAGGAAATAGCACAATGTAGTTACATTGTGTACTATAGCACTCCGCATGCTAGAAGTGCTTGGCTCAGCTGTGGACTGTAAGAAAAGGCTGCATTCTGCATACAAGCATACAGATTTAAAGTATTTTAAATGCAATTAAGGCATGAACCAGAGCTTTGCTGAGTTTTTACTGTGATCGGTATGGTTTTGTGAGCTATGAAATTTTATTGCCCAGAGTAAAAGCTTGAGAAGTGGGTAAACATGTGAATCATGAAAAAGCATGACAAAAAATTAGACAAAGAGGGTGTGTTCATGTGTCATGTGTTATTTTAATGGAGAATTCAGGCCTCACAAAACACACATAGTGTGGTTCCACTTTTCAATACAAAACCATTCTGGCTTGCTGCCGTGTTTCTTAGACATCCCCCACCCCACATACACATACACACGCACACACACACACACACACACACACACACACACACACACACACACACACACACACACACACACACACACACACACAACCCCCCCATGTTTGGTTGATTTGACCTGCAGCTTTGGAGTGTGCTGGATATGAATTTTGACTCATTGCAAAGGCCTCCTTCTGTGTGCTCAGAAGAATGGAACAGAGCTATGCTGCAGAGAGAGAGAGAGAGAGAGAGAGAGAGAGAGAGAGAGAGAGAGAGAGAGCTGGAGAGGGGGAGAGAGAGAGCTGGGGGGGAGAGGGGGGTGTGGGAGAGAGAGAGATGGTATCATAATCAAATTTCTTAAATTAGTCTTCAAACAGAAACAGTATAATGGGCACACCATGAAAAATGTGACCAGTATCATCTAGACTAACTGCTGTGACCACAGGTCATCATCTGTTTCATATGCGCCTCTCACTTATGGTGGTTTCCATGTTTGTGTGCCTGCCTTGTGTGGTTGTGTGGGGTTGAGGTATCTCTCTGGTGAGTAGCCCCTGTTTGGTGAGTCCCATTCAAAGCCCCACTTGAGGGATGAATGCATTCATTGTTTTGTGCCGATGAGCTGAAAACAAGGAGAGAGAGCATTGCTTTAGAAGAGGGAACGTGCAGATATTGAAGGGGATGGATGAACAAGGATATAAAGGAATAGGAGGTTACAAGTAAGACTGGGGGATGAAGTGATTAAGTGGACAGAGGGAGAAAGAAAGAGGTTGCGAGTATTAGAAACAGACCCCGAGATGCAAAGGCCAATGATGAGACTGAGAAAGGATTCCTCTCATGTCACTATGCACTCAGAGGAGCCATGTTTGACGCCACCATAGAGGAAGGGGAGGGGCCAGCCCACATTATGTACCACATGTACCACAATTCCTAGGAGTTTGTGTATATGTGAGGGAGAGAGAGAGGGAGAGGCGGAGGGAGAGGCGGAGGGAGAGAGAGAGAGGGAGAGAGAGAGAGAGAGAGGTGGAGGGAGAGGCGGAGGGAGAGAGAGAGAGGGAGAGAGAGAGAGAGAGAGGTGGAGGGAGAGGCGGAGAGACAGCCTGCATATTAATATGGGAGGTAGGCGGAAGGGGAAAATGTGCTTAAGCACAGTGCCATTAATACTTAATGCAACATTTTAACAGGTTGTCTTTTAACAACATTTCAGTTCCTTCTATTACAGAATACATATTCCAATGTGGAAAATGTCCATATCTCCCATACATTAGTGTAGATTTATAAAGGGAGTAAACATACCTCTTTTAATTGTGAGGGACTTGTTTGTAAATCATTCAGGAGTAGATTTTCACAAGTGGTGAGGGAGCGTGTCCTTTTCTTTGTCCTTTGCATGATAACGGAAATATTGATGCAATAAGAACACAGAGAAGAAGCGTGTTCATTGTAAGACAAGAAGGACTGATACAGATGAGATGGAGGAGAATCAGAAGGTAGCAAACAGAGAGAGAGATAGAGAAATAGAAAAATAAAGAGAGAGAGAGAGAGAGGTGTCTGGAGTAGGATGATGACAACCCTTGGCTCCGCTCCATTGCTGACGAAAGCTGCTTAGACCCTCAGTTGCCATGGAAACCAACTGGAGCAGCCAGAGAGAAAGAGAGAGCGGGAGGGCGGAGGCAAAGGAGGGAGGAACAGACAGAGAGAGAGAGAGAGAGAGAGAGAGAGAGAGTGAGGGAGCGCTGTAATAGAAGGAAGGAGCACAAATAGAAACAGATACGCATTACAAGCCATTCTGCAAAAGCAAGCAAAGGTAAAGAAATACTTATTTATTCATTCTTCCATGCATCATATGTAAGGAATCTGTGATAGAGGCAAGCAGAGACAGAACAATAGACAGACACGCTGCAGTGGAGAACAGATATGGATACCCAGTCAGAGAGCTGCGAGCCCCCACCATGCGATCCTCAGCCGCCAGGTAAAATCAGAAAGGCCCTCAAGCTATTCAGCAAGCGCCGGCCAGGCAACGGCATGGCCAGCATCTTTTCCATGCGCAGCAAAAGCGAAGGGGGACCCAAATCGCCGCCCTCGAGGAGCCAGACCCTGGATGGTTTAACAGAGGCTGTGGCTCCAGAAGCTGAGGCAGAATCGGTGGATCTGGACCAGGAGGACTGCCAGAAGGAGGACGCTGCAACGGAATACCCGGCCTACGGGGAGGGGAACCTGGGCTCCACCCCAACCAGACAGTCCATCTCTTCCATCACTTCCGCTAAATCGCTGAGCTTTCTCAATATGCTTCGACGGAGTCGGAAAGGAGGAGGGGGAGAACGGCAGACCCAGACCGAGTCACAGAGACCCGGACGCCAGAGGAAAGGCCTGAAGGGTCTGTTTGGAAGTGTACGCTGGCACGGAAAAGACAGCGAGGGGAGTGACGAGGTGGAACCAGGCCCGCCTCTTCTGGCCTCACGTTCCAACAGTGTTGAGATCATTAAAGAGAACCTGACTCTGACCCCCAGACCACCACCTCGCTCTCCCGATGGATCGGAGCCGGAACCACAACCCCAAGCATCGCAGGATGAACCTACTTCCTCTGAGAACACTACAAAGGTGAGCGAAATTGCAAAACCACCAATTAATGATAGGCTGAGCACGCTGCTTGGAGATATCTCATCTATCTTGAGCTTCGACTCGCTGACGGGCGGTGGAGATATCGTTGCGGACGTTGAAGCGGAATGGATGAAAGTCAGCAGTCGGGTGGAGGGAACAGCAGACACAAATGAAGCTGTGAGGAAAGATAAGGCTTTGTCAGCTGCTATTTCAGCCAAACTTAAACCTACCCTTTCTCCCACATCTACTGCCTTTGCCAAACCCTCCCCTACATCTACAGCAAAACCCATTTCATCCTTTGCCACACCACCCAAACCCATACCTAGTCCTACCACAAAACCCAGGCTTTCCCCTCCACCTTCACCTTCTACTTCAGCTAAACCTGCACCCTTCCCCACTTCTTCACCTGCACGCGTTCCTACACCCAAACCAGACCTATCCTCAGATCCTGCTCCAGTCCCATCCTCTAGCCCATCAACCAGACCCATGCCCATCGCTATCACAAAGTCCCCTCCAACAACCCCAACTATTTCAGCAGAATCGTCCTTTGCCCATACATTTATCCTCACTCCTGAACCATCAAACACACCTACCCCAACCCCTACCCCTACACCAACCCCTATCCCTAGCCCTGTTCCTACCATCGATTCCACTCCTGCTGCTACATCTGAAACTTCCATCTCACCTACAGTTCAATCTCCTGCAGAATCTATTCCTTCACCTGTCACAACTCCTGAGTCAACTCCCACCCCAACTTCTGCAACAAAATCCATGCCGTTCCCTGCTCCCCCACCCATAACAAGACCTGCTCCTTCTGCAGCGTCCAAATATCCTCCATTTAATACATCAATCAAACCTGTGTCCACTGGCCCTATAAACAGACCCAAAATCATCACTACGTTTGGATTATCGACCAGCCGCAACACCGCACCTATCGCCAAACCTGAGACAAAGCAGCCTGCATCTCAGACAAAATCAATTCCCCCCCTGTCGCAAACTGACAAAAGTGGGTCATTTTTCACTATGACAAAAGCTTCAACTTCGGAATCTGGACTTCCTCATTATGCTGCTAAACCTCCACCTGCAACCAGCCCTTCATCTTACACCCCACCAGTGACAAAACCCCACGCTCTACCATCCGCATCAGGCCCTGCGAGTTCGTCTATGAGACCTCCTTCAACGCTCACACCTTTCCCAGAGACATCTGCCGCTGCTCTGAGAAGAGACAGAGAGCACGAGGATGTTTCCAGTCGAAGAGGAGCGGAAGAGACGGGAGTGCACGTCCGACCTCAGAAGCTGAAGGCGGCGGGTCTCAGTAAAATTCCTGTAAGTGGTGGTGGCCGGCCTAAGCAGCACCACAGAGACACCCAGTCCAATGGCGACGAGGGCCACTGGAACCTCCCTACTCCTGTGCACGAAGAGGAGAGCCCGGTCTCTCTCTCGCGAGAGAGCAGTAGCAAGGAAGCCCTGAGTGACTTCTCCACTGGATCGGGGCCTGTTACTCCTACCCTGTCCCAAAACCTCGAGGACGTCTTGGACTCTGCAGTGCGCCCCACAGCAGAGGCAACCAGCTTACCCAGGGAGTCTAAGATCCCCGTCAAACATGGCTCCACTGCAACATACCACTCTCTGCAGGGGAAAACAGAGACAGCGCGGTCCAAGATCCCGGTCTCTAAAGTGCCCGTTCGCCGAACCAGCAATAAGCCAGCGCCCGCTGCTGCCGCCCCTCGAAAATAACGGACAGTTCCACTTTAGAATGCAAAACACAAAACATTCCACTCACAGCTGTTCGGAACCTTCTGATGTTGGGACAGGCATCCTCACAGGAATAATGCAGGATTGTCGTTATTATTATTCTTTCAACTGAAATGCATTTGTGTCGACCACTCTAAATGTACTGGGTGTATCTATTCATATTGTGTCACTGTAAAAGGCACCAATGCTATGGATTCAAACCCTGAGCACACCCTGGGAGAGAGATCACATTAAAGCCCAGCTGAAATTATCTCCATGGTAACTTATATTGTAAACACTAAGGCAGATGTTGCAACACAACACCCCTCGCCTGGGAACCAAAGCCATGACGACCAAGTAGTGCATCTCTTCAATTCAGTTGAACCTTTGGATGTGGACACATCACCAAGACCAAGAAGACCAAGTTGTTTGGCACTTATGAGAGCTCTCCATCAGCAATCTAAAATGGAGTCTTATTTCTCCAGGTCGTTTGGTTTGTATTCAGGTCTGAACCATCAGAGGGGTTTGTGTCACCACTTATTGGTGCTTTTCTCCTGCCACGATGAAGCAAATCTTTTCTAATGGAGGATTTTTTGTAGCCCTTGTTACTTCCATTTTTGTAGACCTTTTTGTGTCTAATGTCCTTGGTCCTTTTTTTAATATATATATATTTAAGCAAACATTGTGGATCCACGTCTGTCTCGATTGGAACTCTATGCTTATGTGAAAAGAGGCTGAATCTCTCTCTGCATACATGAACCCCACGACAGGACTTCTCTCAGTATCTCTGAATGTATGTAGCAGAACGCATGCCCTATTTTTGAGCCGGAGTAGCCACCACGCACCTCATCCTTCAGCACCTCTCTTCACGTTTCCCTTTCTCTCGCTCTGTTGATTTTTACACTGTGTTGGACAATACAGTGCCTGTCAGCTATATCAACCATCTGAGTACTTGTCCGTGAAAACACTTTGGCTTATGGATCTAACTCTCGGGATATACAGGATTGCCTGTCAGTATGACTGGAATGCAATTTTGGATAAGACTGGTTTGATGAAATAAGGCCTTGGGACAATGCTAGAGCTGTCTCATGGACTATCAGAATTATAGGTAAGGCTATATGTTTGCTGAGGGTGCCAGTCAGGTGCAGGATGGATAGATCCTTTTTCCAATGTGAAATGCTTTGTGCACATGGCTAGTAGAGGACTATTTTTGTGTGTGTGTGTGTGTGTGTGTGTGTGTGTGTATATCTTAATGTCAATCTGTTTCCTATTTAATCAATAAATCATGACTATACTTAGAACTTAAAACATTTTGCGCAAGGTGCTTTTAAATTGAAAAGTGGATGCCTTTTTAAATTAAACAGGAAAAGAATAGCGCATGACAAAATGACCGGTTCATAACCCGATGTATGAGTGTCAATGGTATTTGATATTACACACGCTCACATACTTGTGCGCACTTGCACGTCGTCCCCACACACTCACTAAGGGAGTGTGGGAGGGGCTTCATCATCTGAGTCTATTTGAATGATGTCACACTAAAGCCTGAACTGATGCAGGCAGGAGAATACGTCACTGAAAGACTGATGAAAACTAAGAGCAAATGGGTGGAATTACCAATATGTCTGATTCTCTCTCTCTCTCTCTCTCTCTCTCTCTCTGTGTTTTTCTGTCTCTGTCTGTCTCTCTCTCTGTATCTCTCTCTCTCTCTCTCTCTATATATATATATATATATATATATATATGTGTGTGTGTGTGTGTGTGTGTGTGTGTGTGTATGTGTGTGTGGGTGTGTGTGTGTGTGTGTGTGTGTATGTGTATGTGTGTGTGTATGTTTGTGTGCATGTTCATTTATTTCTGCATTTTGTGTAACCATAGAAACGGACTGGTAAGGTGAATTCAAGCTTAGAGCACACTGAATATTGTTTTAGTGGTGGTCGTCCATGTGTCCCGTGTGGTCATTCCACTCTAGGCCGTGAATCATCTCCCATAGAGTACTGACACTGTGAATCATATCCCATAGAGTACTGACACTGTGCTAAAAGCCCCTCTACACTCAGGACAGCAGGAGGAGCCCAGAGACACAGTACAGCGTTTCATCTGTTCCAGCGCATCGCTGCTCTGACTCTCTTATTTATCTGATATCGGTTCTGTAGGAGCTCTGTTTGCATTTAGCTTTTGTCACCAGTCGGTGAAGGGCAGATGGCCAAGACACAGCCATGCCAACACTGCTAAAGGCAAATACAGAAAGACAGAAAGAGAAATGCATGGTAGCTGAGCAGGCTTGTGTGGGGAGAGAGAGAGAGAGAGAGAGAGAGAGAGAGAGAGAGAGAGAGAGAGAGGAAAGATCCTTCCTTGTCATGGACCACTGCATGGAGGCAGCCAGAACATAATGGGACACAGTCCAGGCTGCTTTCAGGGCTTCTTCAGAAATGTTTTATTGTGTTTGCCTGTACTCCTTTGAAAATAAAAAGGAGAGTAATTGGTTCTAACAGACAAACGAGTGCTCAGACGAAGCCACATGCTTTAAAAACATGATAAAATGGGTTACATGGCATAAGTAAAGTATATGATCATATTAGAGATTATGACATACCAAATGACAGACAGAGCTGATACCACGTAAGGCTTAAAACAGCTTTGATGTTTGTAACCTATTATAGTCACAATTGACAAGGGAGTCATGACAGATTTATGCAGACGGGAACATTCAGGAAGCCTAACATTTCTTTTGGGTGACGCAGAATATTTTCCTTTGTGAAATCCATCGTAGCATGTTGTTACAATAAAGCCGACATAATATGAAAGACTATAGGAAAGACTCTGGGAGTCGGACTCTCATGTCACAGATTTTGGGTCTAGTCATGGAGCAGAAAAGAAGGAGATGTAAATTTTCCCAAAGCAGAATGAGAAACAAAGAATTGATATTTATAGACGGGGCTCCACAGTGGCAGGGCACAAACAGGGCTCTGTTGGTTTAATGAAGCCCAGTGCTCTGGAAGTGTGAAGAGAACGACGTGTTTCGCTGCAGGAACACGTGGTGCTCCCCGCTTAGCGAAGGGAAGCTGCCCAAGAAGAGGAGGCCACTGTTGATGCAAGCCTGCTCTGTTTACGGATAAGCCAGCGCCTGGGGTCTCCGCTGGAAGATAAAAGACCTGTTTTAACAGATCCAGGAGCAGTAGATTACCCTCCCACCCCCCTTAAAACACACAAGAGAAAATGTAAAAGTGGTCTTGAATCAGCCTTTGGCATCAGTAAGGAAGATCAAAGTGGCCTATAATCTTGATTCCAGCACAAGTTCGAGCTCACATGTCCAACTGGCATTGCAGGACAACATGGCCAACCTGATTCACCCGAATAACAACTTATTCAACGCTGAAAACTTGGTGTTGGCACGAGGATTTGATATTGTGGGAGTTTACGGGACATATGGTACTATTGTTATTGATGTTATTTTCCAGAGCTTTGGTGTGAAATCAATGTGAAGGCGGGCAGGTTTCAGACCCAACCTGATGTCAGACCCTTTCTACCTGCTGTAAATTAATTTTACACATATTTGGTTAGATTGCTGAATGGACTGAAATCTGAAGTCCAAATTGACACTGGTGTATGGTGGTGTATACATTTTGAGAAGAATTGCAGTTCTTCTTTTCTGAACACCCCATATATGTTGGTAGATATCTGTGATATATGTGTAACCCTGTGATGTCTGGAGCCTCAAGAATAGGTAGATGTTGGTAAGAGTCAGTTTCAAGTCTGCATATTATTTAGGATTTACACTGGCTAAATTTTGACATATATTGCAAGTGTCCAAGCATAACAGATAAAAGTTCTAAATCAGGATTAACTAGAAGACTGAAAATGTTCCTTGTGCTCATTGTCATGATTCGATAACAGGCACTGACTTCAACATTGCCTGTGGAAAAGAAATAATATGGTATTGCTGTGACTTTCGCAAAGATTTTAAATTCATTCAATGCTGCACAAATCTAGTTTAAACTAAACTAATAAGTAATAACAGTTTTTATCATTCAACTACAGAACCAACAGGCATTTTTACATAATCAGAGCACTATTGTATAAAATCAGAATATTGTGTTTGCATTAATAATTTACCAGATCAAAATAGGTCAGTGCGAGTGGGTCAAGGGCACTGAACACTGCACGTGTGTTTATACATGTGTCTGGATAGCCTGCAGCCAAAAGATGCCCTATTATTATGTGTTTCTAATTACCTATGCTTCACTGACAAACAATCTCCATGGCAACCTCACAATCTCAACCAATGGGAGGCTAGGAAAGAAAAGGTGTGTGGTTATCATGTGAAGGAAACTTCGAGAGATAGCAACATATGCAAAGTCATTAGAAATATTATTTAAGTGTTCATTTTCTAAATATTGGAGATTTCCAAGGCTAAGCAGGAGAAAGCATGTTAGCATGTATAACAGATGGGATACACCCGATAATGTGTTTCTAACATATAAATTGGGTCAAAGTTTCATATGACAGCTAATTCAGTTAGTGAGTGTGAATGTGGAAACTGACTGTTAACCAAACAGGATGTTACATTCTAGCACACACAGCCAAGCAGCAAAACCCAACACACAGCAGTGTCACAATAACCAGCACACACATGCCCACTGGCCTAAAAATAAACAGTGGACACAAACAGTTATTTATGCATTTACTGTCATTTTCTAACTATTAATGTAAGGCAAGGTAAAAAAAAGCCCCTTTTTGACCTAGTCATATAGGCAAAGATTACATTAGCCCTATTAAATCGCAAATAATGTACAATATTAATTAAAAAGTCTTAATTTGAATAAAATGATTTTATTATTATGCATTATATTTAATTTATGTAAAGACTGCTTTAGCTTCGTTTAAAAAAAGTATTTAAACATAGGTACACAAATTGAGAACAACAGTACAATAATACATTTAAATAATGTAAGAATACATTTAAAATAATTTAGAAAGGTATTTAACTTCTCTATGCAGTACCTTTCTCAGACTAGTAAATACATGAATTAAGACTTTGAGAAAGCCTCAGGCAGCACCCTAGATCATGTCTCAGACAGCACCCTAGATCATGTCTCAGGCAGCACCCTACATCGTGTCTCAGGCAGCACCCTAGATCGTGTCTCAGGCAGCACCCTACATCGTGTCTCAGGCAGCAACCTAGATCGTGTCTCAGGCAGCAACCTAGATCGTGTCTCAGGCAGCACCCTAGATCGTGTCTCAGGCAGCACCCTAGATCGTGTCTCAGGCAGCATCCTAGATCGTGTCTCAGGCAGCACCCTACATCATGTCTCAGGCAGCACCCTACATCATGTCTCAGGCAGCACCCTACATCATGTCTCAGGCAGCACCCTACATCATGTCTCAGGCAGCACCCTACATCGTGTCTCAGGCAGCAACCTAGATCGTGTCTCAGGCAGCACCCTACATCATGTCTCAGGTCGCACCCTACATCATGTCTCAGGTCGCACCCTACATCATGTCTCAGGCAGCACCCTACATCATGTCTCAGGCAGCACCCTACATCATGTCTCAGGCAGCACCCTACATCATGTCTCAGGCAGCACCCTACATCATGTCTCACAGGCACTTCACACTCGTTGTTCAGAGTAAGATTCACATGCTCCTAATACTGTAATAGTGTGTCCTGTGCAAGTAGCTTCCTTCATATCAAAATTTAAACCACTTCAGTTCAAGTCTTAACAATATTACTATGTAGCTAATGTACCTAATACCTCATTTTCTCTTTACCCTACAAAATCCATATAAACTGAATGTCCTACTGTGTTTTTGGTAGATAAACAAGCAAGTCATAGCTATGAGTTAATGAGCTATTAATACTGAGCTTGGAGTCTTAATTATTATAAGGCACTTTTGTTGCTATTGACAACAAGTGCCCAACAACATTCTGGTACCATGAAATGACACATTTCTATTGATTTATTACTGTCATGAAATCCCTGGCAATTACATACCCCTCAAAACCTGATAATTTTGTTCATTTATAACTATGTTTAAAAATATCAAATGTTTGCACAGTAATTCAAAATAAAATACAGAAGGATAATGCTGTTTCTTTTAGAAATGACAACTAGTCAGTGTTGAAGGTTTTTGACTGCACCTTAGATTAAACAAAAGGTCTATGATGAAGAAAAAATGATCGTGTTATCACTGTGCAAACGGCCTTTATGTCCTGAAATACAATACTATTTCTACGATGACAGAAAAGGTTTGTGCTGTTCTGCTGTAAATAAAACCCAATTTCCTGATTTTAGCGCATAATTGTACCAAGTCAGGGGATGAGGGGAAATCACAAGCTCAATTAACAGAAAAAACAGTTAAAGCCAACCAGGATAATATACATTTCCATTGTAATATAAATTTACATTGTAATACACATTTTCTGTGTCTGCGTTTCACCATGGCACTTGGGCAGAGCAACCTTGTCCTTGTCTTTGGCTTTTTCCATAAATGAATACAGGTGTGCCATTGTGTCAGTGAGGTGCATATCCAATTCATCCGGTTTGCCCTCAAGACTCAAGAAATGCAACCTCACACTCTCAAAACTTTAGGGGAAAAAGTGTCTACCCTGGTCTTCACTGGAGTTTTGAATTCTCAGTGTTAACAAACATGTAGAATTCCTTAAAATTCCAAGGGGCAAAAAAAAGTGATTTCTGTCCATGAGCAGATGCAGGTCCTTCCCACAGGCCAGAGTGAAGGGCCCTGGTCTCCGGAGGCAGCGGTGTGGGGGGGGGGGGGGGAGCTGCTCAAACCAGGAAGTGGGTGTAACCCTCGGCACCTGTGACGATCACATCCATCCAGATACGCATAGCTTCGGGAGATGGAGCCACCATGTAATACACCCGATCATGTGTCTTCACACTGAACGTCAGTGAGGGGTTCGGACTCTGTGTTTGGGAGAGATTAACACTACATGCTAATCCATGTGGTGAAATCTTTATTTCATACCTTAAATGTTCTAAATTGCACTCTGATGGTCATTAATGGTGAAGCTCACCTTGTGTGCGTTCTTAAGATGATCATAGTACACTTCCTCTATGGCCTGGAAGTAGATGACCCCTTTCATTTTGGCTTCATGTTTATCTAGTTGGAAGCAAAAGTCAGTCCACAATATTAGAACAAAATTACAACATTGCATATATATATATATATATATATATATATATATATATATATATATATATATATATATATATATATATATATATATATATATATGCGCAACGTTGCATATGTTTATTTTATAGTATTTATTTATAACTTAAAAAATTGCAACGTTGCACAGCTGATGATGAAGGACCTGTGTCTGAAACACCTTGTACTCTGGGACTGTACTTCATTACATTTTTGATTACCTCTACAAATTTCCGATGCAGTTACTTCCAGGTATCTATATATAAAAGAGATGAACACAGTCCAAAGCTTGAGATAGTGCCTTCGGCATGCACCACAGCAGGGCTGTGAAAACCTGAGCCCCACAATGTACAGAACACCACTCACTCAAGAACGCAACCGCAGTTAATGGTTGTGTGTCCACACGTTTACAAACAGTTTTTAAAGTTTTTAAATATTCTGCAAAAAAATGTCCTGCATTAAAAAATGTCCTACATCCTGCATTCAGTTTTTGTCCCACCTTTCACTTTTGGATTAGATGGTCCCTTTGGGTCCAAAGCCCGCAAGATACTAAGGTGACGTGTCACTTTTAAGTGTTACATATGTGACAATAACTGAACATTATTAAAGCAACACAGCTTGTTATCTATATCGATGTGACTTAAGACTGACGAAGCTTTGTAGCATTCCAGGCTTTCCTGGTTAGTTAACTGTGAATCCAAAAGGTAACACTGCAAAGACGAGTCTAAACAGAGAGACGAGAGCAGAGACTAGACCAGACAAACCAGCAAAGGACAGAGATTAAACCAGACGAACCAGTAGAGGACAGAGACTAGACCAGACAAACCAGCAAAGGACAGAGACTAGACCAGACAAACCAACAAAGGACAGAGATTAAACCAGACAAACCAGCAAAGGACAGAGACTAGACCAAACAAACCAGCAAAGGACAGAGATTAAACCAGACAAACCAGCAAAGGACAGAGACTAGACCAAACAAACCAGCAAAGGACAGAGACTAGACGAGACGAACCAGCAAAGGACAGAGACTAGACCAGATGAACCCATAGGGGACAGAGACTAAACCAGACAAACTAGTAGAGGACAGAGACTGAAATCAGCACAGAATTATTATAAATTTAATTTATAGTATTTGTATAAATGATGCTTATACTCTTTTTACATCATGGTATTTTCATATACATAAACAAATATACTCTTCCAGGAGCGTCTTCGACACTGTCCTCGTCATGGTCTGTGCACAGCACGAGCTTTAAGGGCACCGCTGCAGCGTCCTAGTTTTCTCTTTTAAGAGCAAAGCTCAATGCTGCCCTCTAGTGCTTCTGTCTATTTAATGTCTGGATGATAACTACTAGATAGCAAAGCTAAGTTGGACTATGCTTCAATTCTACATTGCTAAACAAAGCACACATTGTATGTGTGTCCAAAGGCACAGACTCGTTTTTTCCTTGCTAGACTTGGAAGTTTTGTGAAAGGAGTTTAAAAATACATGGTGGATCATTTTGAATACGACCAAAGCCACAGAGGTCTCCCTGTCCATAATCTCTCATCCCTGTTGTCTTTCGAGGACTGTGATTGATACATCTGTGACATCTATCCAAACCCTCATTCAGAAACATGAGGGTTTTTTATTATAACAAACACTAAAGGCTCACAGAAAAGTTTTGTCCTTTATTAATCAGCTAGCCAATTGAAGCAGGAGTAAAAGAAGAGGGCAGAACGTGTCATGTGTGATGAGGAAGAGGACGAGTGTGCCGACCTGCGTAGTACGCCAGCGTGCGCCGGTTCCGGTCGAACACGAACCAGCGCTTCTTCCAAGTCTTGATTTTGCCACCCATCTTGACAAGGAAGCCACGACAGGTCTTTCCAGTGATGGCCAGGTGAAAGCAGGTGTCGGGGTGGTGACCTGCCACCTCCACGTGAGCGCGCAGGTCAAAGTCGTCCCTCCTTATGGGCAGGTAACGGGTCAAAGGGCGAGCCTGAGGGCGCAAAAGTCATATGATGCTACATTTAAATGTTTTTCTTTTGACCATGTGTGTGTGTATAAAATAGACAGTTAAAGTAAAACTCTGTTAGCTATAAACCGCAATTTTAACATTCGGTTCAGTACACCGGAAATGAGTAGAATAGAAAAACCTCAGTAAAAATATTGATTAAAGAAATTAAATATTAAGCAACTAAACACTAATAGTAGCAAATCAAAGTATCAGGTAATAAACCTACATGTGCTGAGTTCATGATAAATGATTTTATTGTAGTGTAACTGAACAAGCAATATTCTACAATACTATTTTAAAATAGGTAGATTCATATCCATAAATAAAAAGTTACAGCCTATGGTTGTTGAAGGTACATGCTAGAGTTTACCATGGGTGTCACTCCACCCCACCTTCCCTTCACTGCTCCGCCCCTATGTTGCCTATGCCCCGCCTCCTGCTCCATCCCCCTTGTCTCCCGCCCCGCCCCCTGCTCCTACCTGCGTCCTCTGCTTCTCACGCATCTTCACCTCCCTCTCGATGAGCTTCTGCCGTATGTGGGTCTCCTCCTGCAGTCGCCTCTCTAGCTCCTCTCGTCTCCTCCTCTCATCCTCCAGGGCCTGACGTCGTAGCTCCATCTCTCGCTCCTGCACCAAGCCCAACACACAGTGTGAACACACACACACACACACACACACACACACACACACACACACACACACACACATGTGCATCCACATGCACATTCAGAAATTACTAAGCAATTCTTCATTTTTTTAAGTAGGCTGCAAAGTACATGAAAACTACCTGTGGCCTAAACACAATTCTAACACTCACATAGACAATCTACTAATTTATATGTCACAACATAAAATGCTTTCATTTTATAATTTTCAATGTGCAAATAAATAACTGAAGTCTACTTCATCACCACTGAGAATCTAAGATGTGACATATTTCTACTCTGAAGGAGGGAGGGGTAGGAATGTGTTTAAAAAGGTTACCTTGTGCTCCAGAATTCTGTTCTTCTCTGCCTGTGCCTCTCTCAACAGATGCTCCATCTCCTCTATCTTAGCCACGTTGGACATGCTAGCACTGGCACTGCTGTGACACAACACACACATTCTCGTTTACTATACTTGTAGGGACTTTCCTCGACATAGTTATTACTATAGCTAATTAATACCTCACATACTCCTATACCTTACCGTAATCTTTTTTTAACCCTTTTTTGTATAAAAGCATTGGTACCTGTGGTCCCCATAAGGTCAGATGTTCCTGTTTGTAAGCACATCTTCATGGAAATAAACACATGCATACAAACACACATGCATAGTTACAAAAGTCATTTAGTATTCCAAAAGTCCAATCTTTTAGCATTGGCCTCATATGCACCACAGCAAGCATATTTTACAGGCCTAGGAAAGTGTGTTTGAAATCAGGGAATCTTCACTGGCAACGCTGGCATTGCTTCCCATGCTCTGGGGAGGAGAGGAGTCACTCCATAAATGGTCAGGGCTAACTGGAATGCAGTTAAAATTCCAGTGAATCAGACAGGAGATTGTATATTTAAATGAAACGAAGACTCTGACTGCTAAATAATGGCAAACTGAGCAAATTGCCTGCTTCAGTCAGGCAGGACAATTTGACATGATCACAATCACAACTACACACACAAACTCCACAATCACCCCTACACACACACTCTACCATCCATCACACCTACACCCTCCACAATCACACTTGCACACACCCCCACCACTATTTCTGCATCGTATCCAACCCCACAGTCAGAAAATTAACATGAGCTCAGCAGGATCCTGAATCCCCCGCAGTTTTAATGAAGGCACTTTACAGCTCTCATGCTTTCTGTGTGTAAATACGGGATACGTGTCATTCTAACCTCTTCTATGCACTTCTCTCTTTTAAGCAGACTTCTGGAAAAACCTGGGGCACCAATTGAACTCATATGAAAGGTTTACGCGACTCCCTCATTAAGTCTCCAGTTACCTCGAGATGTTGTCAGGAGAGCAGGCGGAGACGCTGGTTTCCAGGCTGTCTGAGCTCTCCACGCTCATAGTGTCAACGTTGACGCCGTCGTCCAGGTAGTGGAAAGGATCCTGGTAGACATTCGACTCGGACACGGTCCTAGCGGTCTGCCTCTCCTCGTTTGAATACAGCTGCCCAGCTGAGGGAGGAGGATGGACAGAGACAAAAGAGACGAGAAAGACAGGAAAGGGTCAGAACGTGAGGACGGGGGCGCGAGCGGAGCGGAGGGGAGGGCGTGGTGGGTGAAGCGCGCGGTACCCTTGAGCAGGCGACGGCCGTTCAGCTCCCTGGAGGCGAGAGAGAGCGAGCGCGGGAGCATGCTGCCACAGCTGGAGCTCTGGGCCAGGGGTGGATGAGGCTACAGCATGGACCCGACACACACAGAGAGAGAGAGAGAGAGAGAGAGAGAGAGAGAGAGAGGGAGTGAAAGAAGGATGGAAGGATGGAGAGATAATGAGAGTCAGTGTCTGCGATGCAAGAGAAGTAGACAACAAACGCAAATGCTTCACAAACACTTAGAAAAAGCTCAAGCACCAAAACCTTTATGTGGAGATGATGAACAACAGAGGGATGCTTGTGAACGTCACGCACTCTGACCTTTGGGGACAGGCTGCGGCCCAGCGTGGACGTGCCGAAGGTGCCCGAGCTCCGCCTCTCCCGCTTACGGGGCCCGATGTCACTCAGCAAAGCCCCGCCCTCCTTTCCACTGCTGCTCCGCCTTCTCTCCTCCATGGAGCGAAAATGCTTTAACAATCAAAACATAATGAGTTATGACTAGCTTATGATTTCAGATAAATAAGTGACTATGTCTGGTCTTTATGAAACTGCTCTACTAGTGGACTCATTCCATGATTAAAGGAGCATTCAGTTATTAACCATTTTTATTAATAATATTAACATTAAACATGTTAAACATTTTTAAAATAAATATTTTCTTGTGTCTTGCCCAAAGGGGCAACAGTTCTGTAGGAGCGGGCTGTCCTCACATCCTTCATAGACACAGGGGTCAGGCCACCGGTCAGCTCCACATACTTCCGCTCCAGAGTGGAGAGGTTCTCCCGCTCCTGTTGTGGGAGATGTTTGTGAGAATGTAGCCATTCACCCCCCATATGCAGGCACATATTTTTATAACTCCACACACACACACACACACACACACACACACACACACACACACACACACACACACATTAAGCTCACCCGTTGCAACATGAGGTGCAGATTGCTCTTCTCTTTCAGGAAGTTCTCTTTCTCCCTTTGAGCCTGCTGGGTAATCTGAGTAGATTGTTTCTTCAGGGTCAGGATCCGCTCCTAAAACAGAGACATTTTTTCCGGGTAAACAGATTAAATTATGATAAAGCCTCACTCCTCCACTTCTTGTTTCCTGGGAATGAAACTGAATCAACTAATAATACACTTAATGAAATATATTTAATCATTTAACCTTCTCACTCTTCACTTGTTCACACACACACACACACCTTGCGCAGGACTACACTGCGCTGGTACTGTGCAGTCTCTTGCAGAAGCTGCTGCAGATTTGCGTCCTTCTCTTCGTCCTGACGGCTCTCCCGCTCCAGCTGCTGAAACTCCAGATCCTCGAAGTGCTTCGTCTCGGCCTCCAGCGTCTCCGTGTGCTGGGAATGCACAGACACACGTCAAAGCTTCCGAACCAACACGCTGCTGCTACTGCCATGCGTGGAACAGAAGCAGGTCGTGCCAGGAGCGCCGCCTACCACAGGAGAGGCCTGACTGCATGAAGCAGGAAAGGAGAGGGCAGGAGAGGAGGAGAGGCCGGGGTCCCAGACACGCGCAGGGCGGCGGGTTCAGCATGCCAAAGCAGCGCGGGAAAAGGCACGGAGGTGGTGGAGCGGGAGGGGCCTGCAGGTGGCTGACTGACCCTGGAGAGCTGATTCTGGAGCTGTTCCTTCAGCGCTTCCGGACACGAGTCCAGCTGGCTCTTCTGCTCCGAGATCAGCTCTGTTAGCTTCGCTATTTTAACTCTCTGTGCCTCCAACCGGGCTGTGTCCTACGGCGGGACCCCAGGTGGACGCCCACGGAGCACACACAGAGGACACGCACACAAGGACGAGAAGGAGTAGAACAGGCAAGGCTGGGTTAGAGCAATGGAAGCGGGAAACAGAAGATAAGGTACAGGTGTAAACGTAAGAAGGTAAATGTAAGAAACGTAAGACATCCTCACGCTCACTAACGTGGTCTTCAGTGTATTTACGTTCTCCACATTTGTAGCATAACCAAACTGATAAGAAAAGTCATTGCCTCCAGGTCCATCTGTCTGGGTCTACCTGAGTCTGAGCAGCGTTTGTGCCTTTCTCCACTTTGCCCATCTTCTCGTTAAGCTGCTCCAACATCTCCTTATCCGCGTGCAGCAGAGCTAACTCCGCCCCCTGCTCTCCCTCCAAAAGGGCCTTCTCCACCTCCATCTACAGAGAGAGAGAGAGAGAGAGAGAGAGAGAGAGAGAGAGAGAGAGAGAGAGAGAGAGAGAGAGAGTGTAGTTTTCAAAAAACTAGGCTTCAACAATTGAGATCTAAACACCAATTAACAATCCCCGTTTAAGATTTTAACCATTTTGTGTATGAATCTTACAAAATTTACATTTAGTAACAATAATCTATGAAGAATAATGATTCTTTTCAGTGCAACAATTCAGTGCCTCTTAAAATAGCTTAAAATGCAGTGTAGGTGTAAACCCTGTTGAAATTCATAGTCACCTAAAAAACCAAAGTTAATGAAAAATGAAGATTTATACCATGTATATGATATTTGATTTTCAACATCTGTCTAGACCAATAACATTCATTGAGAGTAAATTGTGCTAAATAGGGAGCTATTATTGTTCACCCTATCCGTCTTCATCATGTCTCATGATAGCTTCACACTTAGCTTATGATTTAGCCTTTAAATCAAATGACTTGCTGTTACAGGCAGTGTCACTACCAACGTGCATCACATACGCATATAAAACAATCAGGATGTCAGGCACACACCTCTCTGATAGACTCGTCCATCTGCGTATCCAAATCCTTCATCTTTTGCTCCAGCTCTTCGATGTTGTTGAGCACCTGAATCCTCTCTTCTTCTATCCGGGTCACTTCCTGACTCAGCTGAGTGTCCTCCAACACCTGTGTACACACGGACGTCATTCACAAACATCGCCTTAAGACAAATCTGTACAATCAGTTCTCTACTTAGGCGTAACTGTAAACGTGAGCTTTAAAGATTACTGCTTGCAATGTGAAATGGAGGTATTCTGTTCCTTTCATTTATGTGATGTAACACTTGTGAAGTGTTTTGGTTTAAGACGTTTGCTGGAAGAAGGTGAATGAGATTAGACTAGTGAGATGAGAGATGCGAGTGTGTGTGTAGGTAGTACACGTGCTAGCGTGTGTGTAGGTAGTACACATGCTAGCGTAGGCCAAACTCAGGGACTGTACTCAGAAACCAGACTTTCAAATATCTGCATCGCTTATTTCGGTCATAAGCCTATCTCAGTTCTCAATGATGGATTAAACACACACACACACACACACACACACACACACACACACACACACACACACACACACACACAAACATGCAGTCATGGAAAGTAATGCATTTCATAAAAACATACAAGGCAGTCTTTGAATCATGCAAATTGGCTTTCAGTAGGAATCTTCAGTTTATAGCAGTTTTGCTCTTTATGGTTGACTGGTCACATTTGAGGCCACATGGTATCCAGTGACAGTGAAGAGAAATGCTGAGGTCACCAGATGGGGGGTGTGTCCTCCTGTCTCTGGCTCAGACACACACATCTCAAATTCCAATGACATTTACTATAAATATCCACCAGTGGAAAAAAACAGATGCCCTTCGATGTGTTTGCATAAATGTTCCATGTATTGATTATTAATAAACTAATGTGATTAACTATAAAATCCCTTTTATATATCTAACTTGTAGACAGAGATTGTTGGATCCCAATGGTTGATTGATGGTTGATTAATGATGCCTATAAATCTTCTGTCAGACCTGCACTTAGTTGATCATACTGCAAATCCCCAGTTTATAGATCTGTGTTGAAAAGGGAGATAGTAGTCAATGAGTCGCTGAACAAGAGTGAACAAGAGTCACTGCATGGCTGTTTTCTTGTCCAGCTTGGAACATTTTTGGACAGTCATGAGATGTAAAATTATTTATGCTTCTTAATGAGAGCAAAGGGTTCGTGATTATGCACGTTTCTGTGAAGAAACTATAATCCCGCTGAAACAATATGGGAATGCTCTAATGAAAAACCATGGACTATATAAAGTATCTTGTAAATCACACACATTTAGTCTTCAAACTGGGAACTTGTAGACGCTACAACAACATTAATCTATTTGTAAAAGTTTGGAAGGGCAGGAAAAGGACAGTTTCTCGTCAGCTTTTAATATGATCCAGACCTCCCTACTGGTGGCTAAGGACTCTTTGAACTTCAGACCAGTAGGGTGGATTGTTGATTTTCTTTTACTGACTCTCCAAAAAAGCCCCCCTTGTTTATTAGTTATGGTAATGACTGTAGGGGTAGAGTTGGCAGTGTGAGTGTGTGTGAGGACAGGTACACCTTAGAGGACGCACATGTCTACCTCTGGGCACTGAGAATGGTCCAGTAGTACAGGAAGTGGTGTGCGGTGGTGTGAGGATACACTTCAAGAACCTTACACTGATACAACTGATCAAAAAGAGATGGTGATCAAGTTTAGGGAAGATAATATGTACTCTGCCATAAATGATGGCATTACAGCTGGAAGTCTTAGCATCTAGAAGTACCTCTATACAGTAATTGATGATGAGCTGTGTTACAAACAAGATCTTCAAGAAATGATTATTTGTTTACAGAAGATTCAATACGTTTTAGTTCCACACTTGTAACTACTTTAAAAGTCCTGTACTGAGTCACTTCTGACATTTGCATTTATTGACTGGTTAGAACATCATGAACAGGAATCTTCTCAATAGCTTCTGATTAAGGGACAGATTAAACAAGGCTGAATGAATGACAGCATCAGAAGTTACTCTTCTTAGGTTCTGGCTGCAGACGCCCAGATATGAACGAAATCTGCAAACTCTTTTATGCCCAGCGCAGTTATGCTGTTGTACACATGGTACAAGTACAAGCAACACCGTCTTGTTTTAGAACCCGTTTTGTAACTACAGTGGTTTAACGGTAGTTTTGCCTTCTGTGGTTATACGAATGACTGCTGCAAATCAGTTTTCTCTTTGAGATCATAATAGA
This sequence comes from Brachyhypopomus gauderio, assembly GCF_052324685.1. NCBI lineage: Eukaryota > Metazoa > Chordata > Actinopteri > Gymnotiformes > Hypopomidae > Brachyhypopomus > Brachyhypopomus gauderio. The sequence goes on along the minus strand of NC_135220.1, from coordinate 19,157,702 downwards.
GACCCCAATGATAACGTGTTATATAACAGTAAAGGGAAAAAAGAAACAGATGAGAGCAAACCTCTTTTTTCCATTTAGATTTCTGTCCTTCTTTTTTTCCCTTCCATCTCACAGCCACATTTGTTTATAGCTCTCCCTCTCTCTTTCTCTCTCTCTCTCACCCCCCACCCCAACACACACACACACACACACACACACACACAATTCCCTATTGGGAATACAGTCATTTCCTGCTCCTCTGAGTAGAACTGGAGGAAAAAAATCTGGCGAGTGTGTAAGTGCCCTAGTGTGAGGCATTATTCCATCAAACCCAAACAGACCATGAAGCCATTACAGCTTTCCAGTGGAAAATGACTTATTATATAAAATACCCCAACTCAATCTGACTTCCCCTGCTACCTCCTTGTATGGTGTAGTGTGAAAGCAAAACCCACTTCAAGCACTTACTCTGGATGCGAGACCAATCTCCAGTCACTGTGAAGATTCCCACTACAGCTAATTTTCCCACACTTATTTACAAATGCGTCTGGGGTCAAAGGTTTAAATGAGTAGAGGATGCCTTAGCAAGGACTGAGTCCTGAATGGAGACCTTGCAGCAGTCGTCCACGCCCACATCTGCCCTACATCATACATGCTTCACAATCTAGATGATTTGAACAGCAACTGGACAGAAACTGTAACAACAGCTGCTGAACCGAAAAAAAAAATCAAACACTATTTGCATTAATGCTTTATTCCAGCACTGATAAGCGTGAAGGGTGACGTCACCGTCATGTTTCTGCCAGTGGCCCACCTCACTCACCTGGCTGTGTGGGCGTGCCGAGTGGGAATGAGCAGCGCTCCGCGTGCTGCAGGCAGGGGACAGTGGCCTGGCCTGGCTCCGCCCACTTTGTTGACTCCACCCACCCGGCTGGCTCCGCCCAATCAGCTGGCTCTGTCTGCGAGACCGGATCTCCCCGCCCCCTTTCCCAGTCGGGCTGCCCTCCGAGGGAGCGCCAGGCGAGTCGGAGAGCATGGACTCGTCGTCCGACACCTGCAGTTTCTCCAGCTCCCGGTTGATCTTCTGCAGGTCCGAGACGGCCACGGCTCCAACTCCGGCGCCATTGTCAGCGCGGCCCACCTGGGAGTGGCCCAGCTCGGAGCACAGACTCAGGATGGTCTCCAGACGCTGCCGCTCCTGGAAGAACGAGAGGCTACAGCAGTGAGATGCCTGCACTGCAGTGGCAGTACTGCACTTTATTATCTAAAAAAAAACTCATTCATGGTAGCTGCTTACTTTTCATGTTACTGTTTACTGGGTTTTGCTATAATGTATAGAGTGCAGATCCACCATGCAGTCTGGCCAGCCAGTGAAAGTGAAACGTACATCATAATGGAATTAATGCAATGTGTGTACACATGAATCTCATACATATGTTGTAGATCTCAAAATCAGATGTATGTTGTAGTCTCAAGTAGATTCATGTTGTTCTCAGTAGATTCATGAGTAAATTCTAATTTCCAGGTATAAAACCTTTACACTACGCTAGGCTACACTGACATTAGCTAACTACAAAACAATTACCAATAGTTACAGATAATTATAGATGAAAGTGTAGTGAAGTATATGTAGTTCTTCATCATTCATGGAGCTAGCACTTTGTGTGCAAGCCCATGGCTGTGGATAGTTTTATTTTCATCCTGACAATACCGTTCTGACAGCCACAAATTAGGTTGATAAAGTTCATATTGATATCAGTATGGGGATCTGTAGGTTTGTATGTATATGGCTATATGACTCTTATTCACCTTCGCTGCAGTTATATTCAGTTCTGCGTGAGTAGTGTAACTGGCTTGTCAAGTGTGTTCACTGGAGCATTTACAGGACCAGATCATTTTCAGGAAGAATGACATTTGGTTGGTTGTATTTCTGTCTTTTCTTTTTTTATAGAAAAATTACTGAATTTTTCTAAGACCTGAAACCAGCATCATGCAACCATTTGTGATACTTTATCCCGTGTTTCCTGGGAGGTGAGGGCTGTACAGAACCCAAACACACACTCTTCAACAGTCCTGCAGTCCCATCACAAGGCACATGACTAACTGTTCTCCAGTGTGTCATGTGACTTTCAGGAGGCAGTTAAATAAATTACCCACAAGTCACAGTAGAGTAAGGCCAGTGAGACTGCATTTTAGACCCCAATAAAAGGCTGAAGTGTGAAAGTCAAAGTGACCCTCCAAACTAGTTCACAGTCATTACCCATTTGTGTGACTGTGTGAACTAGTGAGTTAGTTAAGTCAACAGCTTGTGAGGAAAGGTGTGAGCTAGCAGGAGAACCTTCCAGAACTTGCGCCTGCACCAGAGATCAAGCTCCTGCAGACCCTTTGGTGATTCATAACAGTCTCAGAGGAAGCAACATGGGCTAGGACTCAAAGCAGCAAATCACCATTTCCGCATGGAGGCTGATTTAGAATAAGGATATGCTTCCAGCTAAAGAAGCGTGTGTGTGTGCACATGTGTGTGTGTGTGTGTATGGCCCTCACCAGTCTCTCCACTTCTTGTTCTCTGAGTCTCTCGTCCCTCTGTCTCTGATGGTAGTCATGGAGCTCTTCCTTGCTGCTCAGGGAGGTGATGCTGCCTCTCCGCTGACCCATCCCCGAGGCCACTCCCCCCTTCCCGAACGACAGCCTCCGTTCCCCTAGACCCAGGTCCAGGCACGGCGCTGACCCCACCGATGACAGGCTTGCCCTGCGGGGGCTGTCGGGCACGCCGGCCGTCACCGTCACATCTGGAGGGCGCTCCAGGGAAGGGAGGCTGCGTCTGGGTCTGGAGGAGCGGCGTGGGGGCAGGGAGAGGGTCGGCACGTCCCCCCGGTACAGCCTGGGCATGGAGCGGCTGTGTCCTCCCAGGCCGTTCAGCGAGCCCGTGGAGTACTTCCTCTGGCGCGGGGAGGGGTCCCCGCCTGGTTCCGAGTCACGGACCAGCAGCCGCCGACCCAGTCTGGGACTGGACGGCATGCTGGCGGCTCCGCTCGGACCGCGGCGGCACGACGGAAGAGCTTCGCCCGCGTAAGAGGAGCCGTTCCACATGGACAGGAAGGAGCTGGCGGTATTGGGGCGATGACCATCAGGTGACTGACAGAGCAGAAGGCTGTCCTGCGATTGGTGCCGTGCGTGAGAGTAGGTGTGGACCGGACTCATGGGCCGTTCTGATTGGCGAGGGGAGGGAGGCATGCTGAGGCTACTGGCGGCGCTGTACGAGGAGGGAACTCGGACTGAGAGGGGTGGGCGTTCTTGTAGGAGAGACGTGGGGGAAAGAGGACTGGGGGGAGGAGACAAATTGTAGTAAGCGCGCTCTGTACTGGCCCGTAAACTGGCTTCCAAGGCGGACTTCCTCCGCTGCAAGCTGTCCATCAAATCCTGCAACTCCGCCTTCGAACGGGATCCTCTGACACTGGAGCCACCCGCAATGTTACCATTGGTGTGTAGCTTTCCACAGTCTGAGAGCAAAAACAAAAATGACACAAAACTAATGTCATGCTGTTAAACGACAGAGCTTATGTACTGATACTTAAGCCACAATTTCAGACGTTGGTTTAATTTGACATTGTATTGATGAGTTAGTTGACTCATGATAGAATACTTGCAAGTTCTGTAAAACTGGTAAAATCACAGATGCATAATATCAAGCAAACCCGACTGAGGACGAATGCCTCAATAAAATAATCAGAAATGTAAACTGTGATGTTATACAACTAATGATGAGTCCTGGTTCATTTCAGCCCCGGGAGAGTGCTAATACAACAACTCTTTGTTTAGGTGGTTAGTCACATAGGCAAAGATTAGCAAAATAAGCGGCAGGAAAAAGGGCAGTGTTTGAGCCGCAGTTTTGTTGAGGATGAAGGCGTAATGTGAGCTCAGTGGGCTGCTGACTACAGACCCCAGAAGCCCCCTTTAGATAGTTCTGGTCCCAAAGCAAACATGAATGATGGTGGGGGGGTTCTTCTAAAAATGGCAAAATGCAAGCAGTACGAGGTGAGCTGGAATGTGTTTGTTCTTTTTGGTATTGGTGGAGGGGGGTTTGGGTCAGAACAACTACAGGGCAGGATGTGTGGGGCGGCAGTCTCTCTCACTTTCTCTGTCTCTCTTCCTCTCCCTCCTTATCTCGCTCTCCTTTCTGTTCTCTCTCTCTGGCTCACACCACCTGGACTCCAGAGTTTAGTTTGTATATCGTCTGTTAGATCCTGAATTGCCCTGAGGACCTAAACGTCCTCCATCTATACAACTGTGCAATCATGCTACGTTCATAACGTAGGAAGCAACAGAGAGAGAGAGAGAGAGAGAGAGAGAGAGAGAGAGAGAGAGAGAGAGAGAGAGAGAGAGAGAGAGAGAGAGAGAGAGAGAGAGACTGAGTGTCTGTACCTGTGCTGCTGTAGGCCAGTGTAGGTCCGGGATTTTTCTGAGGCAACATGATCATTTGATTGGATTCTTCTTCTGGACAGTTATAGTGGAGAATGTACGATGTGCCAAGATGCAACATGCAGCCTGAAAAAAATTTATGGAATTGAAAGAAATACATACATACATACATACAAGCCCGCAACATACTGCAAGAATGATGTTAGTGCAAGTTTCCTTTACTTGGTCAGACCAACCTTTTATATGTCTCTAGGGGGGGTCTTACTCCTCTTTAGAGCACAAACCTATGAAGTAATGTAATGAAGTAATGACTAAACATTCTGAAGTTGCATAGTTATATGAAGACAACCCAGTTAATGGTCCCAGTACTATGAAATCCAACAGGACCTAAAGTGAAAAGTCTCCTTTAACTTCTATATTTGAGAGAGGGAGAGAGACAAGGTAAAAGACAACGCTGAGTGAAAAAGCAGCTTCAGAAAAGAACGAGCTCAGATTTCAGCATCCATCTGGATTCTCTGATGGCGTAAACATCAGACGTCCAGTGACGTTAAATCTCCGAGTTTGCTCCTCCTTGTAGTCTGAGGTTCATCCCCTCTGAGGTAATGATCTTCAGCCATTGACTAGCTCACTAGTCACTGGTCAGCTGATTTGCTCCCACTAGTGAACAAAATCAACTGATAATTTAGGTGCTGACCGGAGTTTTTTTTTTTTAAACACATGCAAAATGATGCAAAGTCAATAAAAAAAAACAACTCTCTAACTGCATATAAGATACCACACACATAGACACATAAAAACCATAACGACATCCACATTGAGTTACTCTGAATAATATTACACACACACACACACACACACACACACACACTCTCACACACTCCTACAGTCTGCGGCTGCCTGGAAGGAGCCTGCACAGGAAGTGAGGGATCATTTTACGCCGTGAGCGACACAATCCTTCACCATGAGTTCACCATCTCCCACCACCTGAGAAAGCTTTGGCTTTCCTCTGAAGCAGACCAGGAGAAGGTCCACTTCTCTTCCCAACTACAACCCCCCCCCCCCCCCCCATCCACCCCCCCCCCTCACCCCCACAGCCAACCTGTGGGATCTCAAACACCCAGGCAACAGAACAGAGGGATGCTTAGCAAAGGAGAAATATACTGCAGTGTTGCAAAAGTGATGTTAATGTGCATATTCAACCATTCAATAACGAAGACTCAGTCTATCCAAATGTATTAGTGGGATTTTTATGTACTGCACACGTTTAATATCGGATGGTAGGAGACCAGCTACATTTTCTTGTGTTTCTATCTAGGTGAGACATTTAGCCATTCGCATTTAACCCGTGTACCTTCCACTAATGTCATGACCTTAGGTCAACGACACTCTTTGTTTAATGATTTGCAGTTTCGTCAGTCGGCATGGGTGACTGTGATAACGCCTGATAGCTGAAACAAGAGACTCCCAATTCAATCAATGCTATGTTGCTTTCATTAACTGAACTTATCGTGACTATGGCTTTTAAGTCGAACAGCGTGACTACCACAACAGTCCTACACACTCCCTCCCTTACTCCCTCTATGTTTATCTAGCGTTCATACTAAAACCAGTCATTAAAACGTTAATGTGTTTGCCTCAGATAGCTAAACGGATAAATTAAGCGCGATTTCATCTAAGCACCTTCGACATGCTGTTATTGCAACCTTAACAACAAGCTGTAGATACACAAAGGAAACTGCAACAAGGACGCTAATTATGAACAATAAAATACAAAATAACAATCGCATGTAAATAAACAGGATAAGTGGGGCAGACTGTCAGTGGTCACGCGCGTGGACGCTTCTTCACAGCATGTGCGCGCTTTATACACAAAACGCAAGACGACTCTGAGATTTTTAATTCCGTCACTTTATGTTTGCATCACGAATGCATTATTCAGCGAAAAGGAATTCAAGTCGCTCCTTTTAACTCAGCGTAAAAAGTTCAGGTATCAGAAAACTTGAGTCGCTGCCGGGGAGATGATAAAACACAACGCTAATAAACTTTATTTGCGTCTATAGGACATGAGACTGACCACCGACCCGTGACAGCATCAACATCACCCAATCCCATTTCACTTTTAGTGAAGATCGACAATTATCAGTAATAATAGGAAAGTCTCCCACCTTTGTTTTCTGTCCCATTCAAACTGCCCAGCGTGGATTATGAACGGTCCGCTCTCTCTCTCTCAGTTTTTTTTATGACAAAGGAATGTGATATTCAGAACTGCACTACTTTGGACTCGTTTCCAGACACTCCTCCCCCCATCTCGGGCCGCCACAGCGGGGTCTGGATTGAAGTCTGGAAGTGCCTCGTCTGAGTGATAGTGTGCGCGCAAACTTCCCAACTGGGAGGGTATGGTAGAACGTGTAGAACGTATATTCGCAGAATAGAACGTAGGGTAGAACGTGTAGAACGTATATTCGCAGAATAGAACGTAGGGTAGACCGTGTAGAATGTATATTTGCAGAATAGAACATAGGGTAGACCGTGTAGAATGTATAGTCGCAGAATAGAACGTAGGGTAGACCGTGTAGAATGTATATTTGCAGAACAGAACATGGTTGAACGATATTTGCAGCTCATCTAACTGTCCGATCCATAATCAGCGGTTATGGTTGATTCTGACTGACAACAGCAGTCTACACAAAAATGTACATAACTCATACGGTAATTAATACCGTAGGTATTGTATTACTAATTTATAGATGCCAATTATTTTTGTTATTGTGTTTTGGGTGGTCAGTGGTTCACCATCTGACAAGCAAACATTTTTAATGTAAGGATTCAAAGTAAGTAAAGGACAGTCATGTAGAAAAACAGAAGAAAAGATGACATTTCCCAGCACAAATCTTATCAACAGGCTGTCTATTTGACATATATAATACATCAAATACACACATAATTTAAAGTGTATATATTCAGATGCATTCCACATTGTATTCAGACCTTGACCTTAAATTCAGATGTCTTAAAAAAAAAACAAACAAAAAACTTGTGACTGCATGTGAGACCGAGAGAGTGTGTGTTGTGCGTATGCGTGTGTGGGGTGGGGGGGGATCGGGGCAGAAGTCCCTCCCCCTGCCCTGCAGGCACTCTGGTCACCAGTTGCATCATGGGGAGGGAGGTGCTGGTGCATGGCCCGGCAACTCTGATTACTTCCAGACGTCAGCCCTACACCCCCATACTCACACACACACTCTGTCGCTGACACATTCACATCCACACACATTAGCTCACCCAGTGTAGTGCATATATGCAGTAAAACCACAAAGATAAACAGTGATGAAGAGAAAAAAGGCTTTGTATACGCCCCACTCTGTGACAGATGATGGTAGGTAAGAGGTTAGAGACATACAGGTCTGCAGAATGGCTTGATAGCAGGAAGTTCATTAGGAATGCTAGTTTATACCTAGCAAGCAGGACACGGTGAGGACACAGTGAATATGAAAAGCACTTCGCTTGAACAATTCATGCATGGAAACTGTAAAAGGGAAGTAAGGAAGAAAAGGTCTGTGTGTGTGTGTGTGTGTGTGTGTGTGTGTGTGCGTGTGTGTGTGTGTGTGTGTGTGTGTGTGTGTGTGTGTGCGCATGCGTGTGTGTGTGTGTGTGTGCCCATACGTGTGTGTGTGTGTGTGTGTATGTGTGTGTGTGCGCATGCGTGTGTGTGTGTGTGTGTGTGCCCATGCGTGTGTGTGTGTGTCCTCCGAGTACTGTAAATATTTACCTTTGTCCTGAGGACACGGTCAGGTTCTGACCCTTACAAAAGACAGATGGTTCAAATCCAGGACGAAACATGAGATTGAGGATGAGGATGAGGGAGTGCATGTTGCTTTTTGTCCCATGAGCCACAGCTTTAGGAAGTTTAGAGTCAAAGTATGAGGCAATGATTTCATATAAAAAGAGCCACCCTTGAGTCACATGATTATGAGGCAGAGTCAGAGAGGTGGAAGTCAGAACTAAACCCAAGAGGAAGCGATGACCCAGTGAATGCTGGGAAGAGCAGAAGGTTGATAAAAGGGAACATGAGAGGCACAGAAAGACAGAGACTCATGGTCAGAGCTGCAGAGACAGCTACATGGCCTACTAGTCACTCTAAAGTCAAGCTCAGCCTGTCCTTTATTAAGTAACCTCTGGGATCCCTATGTATGCATGGACTTTGTTTGGGCTATTGGTTTAATGAGTTAAAGATGGCTGGAATGCATTTGAGTGCTTTTCTCTATCTAAACAGAACTGAGTGAATGCATGTGTATGTCAACAAACCTGCACTATGTTTCTTTCTCTATCAGATTTTTAGCACCTCCCCCCAACTCTCCCATTGCTAGGATGTTAGAGCTATAATCCACCTGCAAAACTATGCTGCTAAGATAAGAATAATTCATAATCAAAGCATGAACACAAAAAAAAAAGTGAAATATAGTTACAAAAAACTCACAGCCATAAATAAAGACAGCATGTGCAGTCTTTTAGAGATATGGCCATATCTATGGCCAACAATCAAGAACCTCCATGAAAGTGCCTTTGTTTGGATGGTAATTTGAATGGGTTCAGATATGGTTTTTGACCTGCCCTGCCATATAAAAGATAGGCTGCAGTTAACTGCACCTCACAATTCTATTGCAATGTGGTGCAAAATTACTCAAACATTAGAACCTTAAAGAATTTCGTTCAGTCAGGCAACTGGTATGCAAATGTGTGCAAGGTGTGCATGCAACTAAAATTATTTCAGCAGTGTTGCTGCTCTGTCTGGGCTGTCCAAAAAAGGGTCCACAACATGAGAAAAGTCCCTAGATTGGTATCTGCACGGATCTCTAGTATCTCGTCCATCATAAAGAACACTCTAGATTGGCAGAAACCATTGGTCTCCAGAAAACCACTCTAGCAGTGCATCAGAAACCACTGGTCTCCAGAGAGCCACTGCTGGGCATCTCAAAACTACCTAGATGTTCTACATCACTACTGGAGTCATGTTCTGTGGCACGCAGGAGAAACGTTGACATTTCTGGTAAATGTACAAAGCATTATATTAAGAAGAACCACATCTAAAACATGGCACATTTCCACCAAATATTAAACAGTGTGTGCAACATGGAATGTGTTGTGTAATAAATGGAGGTGGTGGGAGGGCGTGCAGTCTGGATGGTGTGCAATCATGGAGAGACCAATGAATTCCAAGTCTACAGCAGAGTGGCATGCTAGGGGCAGCTGCATTCTGGGTAATGTTGCATGACAATAAATGCAATCAGTAAATCAACCACAGAGTAGGAAAAAACAGAAGGAATTCTACATTTTACCATGAACAAACACTGACCTCACTTGGCTGAAAGCATGTGGTTGAAGTCACTGCCAGTAAAGTTAGTTGCTAGCGTATTATTTTGCTGTAACACTGGTTATTTAAATCTAAAATATTTGTTACATGTGTTAGTTGTTCTGTAAAATTGATATTATTTAACCTTTTGACTTAAATGGAGATGGTTACATTTTAGATGCTGATGCGTATAGTAATCTCAGCTTTTTCTTAAAATTATACGTGTGTGCGTGTTACCTTGCGTAAGCTGCGTGGGCTGAGTAACTGGTACTCCATTAGGAGCACACGGGTTACCATGAGGATGCAAGGCAACAGCGCCACCTCTGGTGATGATGACACAGTGCTCTGCCTGGACACTCGCGCCCCCGCCGACCGCGGGCACATCCTCCCAGACCACCCGCTTCAGCTCTGCCGCGCAACAACGCAAAATTTGATATTAGGGCAAAACATTCCTCTAAACGAAAGGTAAGGCCATACAGGAACACTTTAGACATAAAAGGTGACATTTTTCAATATTAATAGAAAGAAATGGAGGGTTGCATGTTACTCTCATGAATTCTCTGCAGGTAATAGCAGTTTACTCCTAAGCCTAAATATGACTTTAATAATAACGTTAATGGTAAAATATTTTTAAAGAAATTACATAATAGATAAGACAGCATATAAAAAGAGTAAAAATTGACAGGGTGTTCAACGCTAGTCAAGGAAAGATGGTCACATTCCAAAACCATATTTGAAAGGTCTAAAGAGGTCTAAAGGTCTAAAATCTTTAAGCAAAAATATTTCCATGATAAATCAGGCAGAACAGGTCAGAAGTCAATATGTGCTATAATGCAAGGCACTGGGGAACAACTATGAGCTTCATTATTGAACAATAAAATACAGTAATGGGAAGATGTAATGGGGTTAAATGCGCCTCTGTAATACAAAGCAGTCTGATGTATTCCTGGATATATTGGGTAACTTATATGCACTCAAAATGAAGGATGTGAGAACAATAAAATAAGTAGGTCCCTGGTGCCCCAGATTACAGCACTGATTGGTGATCAGTCCCCGTGCCCCAGATTATAGCACTGGTTGGTGATTAGTCCCCGTGCACCAGATAGCTAATAGTTTCTGAGCACTGAAATACCCCCAGAATTAAGCAGTTATCATTCGTTATCATCAGTGTAAAGATGCCAAAGCACGAGACTGCAACACAGGGCAGGATCTGTGATATTTAGATAAGTTAATGTGTGTTTCCCTAAGGCAGGTACTGTGGAAACGCTAACTCTCTGGAATACTGCCAGAAAAAAGCTACTAGCCAAGTCAGTGGGTGATGGGGGCCCAGACATTCATTTTTATGATAAACAGCATAGTGGGCCCAGTATAGCCCTATATTTCAGTGGCACTCGGCTATAGACATTTTGTTCCAAGTACAAAATCTTTTATGACTTTACTGCAGCACTGCCAAGGGGTAAATTGTGACACGCCCTTCAAGATGCCAGAATAAAAAATAATCGCATTTTCAAATTAATAACTTAAACTTGGAGTGAACCATCTGCTGAGATCAGCTAGAAACAAACACATGCGAGCAATCAGGGGAGGTTGTCTTGGCACTTGCAGTGTGCCTGTAAAACGGTCACACACATCCTGACTCCAAAAACACCAGTGTAATGTTCGGCCACTTTTCACAGAACAGAGACGTGATTAAACGCAACGTTCCACTGAAAGCTGTCTATATGACCACAGAGAAAGCTCTGGTGCTGTTTGAGGAGGTGCCTATGATGGTAAAAACAACGTTGTGTTTTTATGTTTAATGTATGACGTTTGACTTCATCTGACGTTTTTTTTTCAGACAGACCCTGTCAGCAGCAGTAAATGACCATCTGCTCTGTAGTAAGATGGGTATACATTCACAGCATTCCCTTGACAGCATGATAATGACAGTGTAATACCTTTATTAAATGGCATGACAGTGATGGCAGTCTTAAGCACCTTTATTCCCAGGTGCCCCAAGTAGGGTGTAGCTGGCTGAATCTTCAGAACCCTCACAGTGTTACCCAGATGCAGTGGCTGTCCCTGTTTGGAAACAAATATAACTACACATGTACCAAATACACAAGGTGTAATTTTAACACTGTGGGCTTTGGTGTGCATAAGATGTGAGGTGGTCTGCTACTATCGGTGCTAATCATTTCTGATGTGTATGTGGTTGCAGCTCAACACAGAAAACCACAGCTACACTGAAGCGTTACACGTCCACTGCTCCTGACAATACACACCCATCATCATTAAGAAACTGCTGTGAAATTGTAGCATTTCTCTTCATTTCTGTTATAAGAGTACAGTATGTTAGAATTACATACAGATTACATACATGTGGTTTTGGTCTTCAGGCACATTTTCTGTGACTGGCTCATCAGACTTGGAAGAAGAGTCTTACGAGAGAAGTAAAGCGTTAGAGCCACACACATGACAACAGCTTTAAGTCGGGCCACACAGAGCAGAAACGAGAAGGTACTGTGAAGGAGGAATGTTTTCTAACTATCCTCTGGAGTATGGAGTTACTGGGGAGGGGTCCGGCCATAAACCGTACAGACGGAAAACCAAATAAAGACCAGGAGTGGGCTGCCTTAGCATGCTGGCGAGGTGCCAAGACTGTGGAGAAAATTCTGAAACACACTAAATATCCAAATATCAAGGCGACTTAGCTTTGATTAGTGAGATCACTGAGTACTGAAAAGAAGTGAACAGAACGCTATTTTCCATGGAAATAAACAACAGGGGCGATAACCTGATGCTCCTTCTCTGCTCCTTCTCTGCTCCTTCTCTGCTCCTTGCTGGCTCCTCACTGACATTAGGATCTCATGATGTCACCAGTAAACCACCGACCTAAACCAGCACAGTTCCAGAGAATCTATGGGAGCAGCCTGTAGTTCTCTGGCCTTGAGCCTACAGCTGTCTGCTGGGCGTTTCCCTTTTGGGGTGAGGGGTGGGGGGCTGAGACTTAGAAACAGCTGGAAACATTGCACTCTTTCCTGTCTTTTAGTGCCCGCTCCCTATGAGGAGAGGGGATTCATCAGACTTGTGATTCCCCCACTGTCAAGAAGAGGCCACTCTCTTTGTCCCATACACAGAATAAAGATCATGTCACATGGGCTTCATGTTGTATGTCTTTCGGAGGTGTGGTCTTCAACATAATTTTTACATCAGTCAAAAACTGATTTTATTCACAGTATGAGAAAAGCAGATATAAAAGCAAGACAGCAGTACTCGTATATCCTTTATGAAAGGACCTCTAGAAGAAAAGGAGGCGACAAGAAATTCATCCTCAGCCAGAGCAGTCAGTTAAGTGGGGTTATTAAAACAATACAAAACTGTGCCACGTTTTACGACATTGAGCAGAACTCGCACGAAAATAACAGACGCAAAAGCCTTTCTACTCAGTGACCCATCTGACTTACACGAGTACTTGTGCCGTTTCACACCGCATTTTATACATGACCCAAACGATTCAATGAGGTGCCTTGGTTAAGCACAGAGAGTAGTGTTGGGAATATGCTTCACGTTAACTTTTACATTCCACTCATGTGACTAAGGCCCGTACGTTCACACAGCTCTTTGGTGATCACCCTAAGTGGAACCAGCTTGGGAGTTCACATGAACCCTGATATTGTTACCCATGCTATGTTTTGGTTCAGTGTTATTGGACCTGACTGACAGACAATCTCATGTTCAATATACCAGTCTGACCAAACGAAAGAAACCTGCACAGAAATAAGATAGCTTGTTTATTCCCATATCCCTGATGACCAGTGAAACAGTTCAGCAGGTGCTGATAACAGCTGCAATATTATATTAATATAATAATAATATAATATTTCTGCACTACCAAGACAATAATGCAGTCTGTTCGCTGTGGCATTTTTACATAGGTACGTTTATACTAATTTCTCACTATTTCCTTATTTTATTAATTCTATATTAATCAACGTTGCAAGGTTAACAGGAATCGAGAATTGAGCCCAGGTGAACTGTGTCAACGCACAGTTCAGTGTGTAAATGTGTACCTACTCACCATGTAAAAATAGCACGAAGGGCTGTTCTTGAACAAAAAAATGAACAAAATTAGAATGAACGGTGCATGCTTGTTTGCGTAGTTCTGCTCAGTTAACAACTCTGCATCCTCATTTTTATTTTAATAGCCATGTTGGATATCCGGTCACCGGACGCGTTTATAATTAATTAAAAGCTCACGTGTCTTTTAAAAGGCGATTTAATTCAAGCGTAACGTACGTTCCAGTCGCGAACCAACTGAGATAAGCGCAGAATCTTCTGTTTGTAAACAGGAAACATGCCTCATACACGGATTGCCAGTAACTCTGGAGATACGTTTTATTCGCAGATCCAAGCGAGTTGATCCATGATATTGCTATTTTGTCTCGATTTTGTGGTAACTATGCAGTTCATGTTAAGACCTAACTACTAGAATACATCACTGAGACAGGCAAGTCTTTGTTTTCAGTAAAAGAGTCTGGAAAGTTAAGTCATTTTGTTGTTGACTACAGTCAAAGAGAATAATGCCCTAAGAATAATATCGGTTAAATAACCCCACGAGGGCCCATTCCGCAATGTAGCTAAATAAAGTAATAAAATAAAGGTATATTTTCAGTCAACTGTTGTGAATCATTCTATTCCATAAATTTATTAGTGGATATTGGCTGTTTTAGAAGTGAAGTTAAGACGACTTAACTAGCTTCATTAGTTCTTTTTTATCCACCAGAACTCATAAATTAAAAACAGTTGAAAGATGGACAGTATGCTTCACTGGACTTACAGTAAGTAAATCACTAGCACCATCTACTGGTCGAAAGTGATTAATTTATGTCCTTATCCATTAGTAAGGACAGACGTACAGCTCAGCTTTTCTACATTTCCTGTTAGAAACGCATATAACTTACCCATAGAGGTCGCTGTTGGCTAATAGATAACCATCCGAGGAGGAGTTCAAAGGTGTTCCTGACTTTTTTCTTGTTGATTGTAAATTCGAATTTTACCTGACAAAGGGATTGCCAAGGATGCATCTTAATTTGTATATTTATATACCATCGCAGGCATATAAATTCAGGGGTGCTCATTACGTCGATCGCGATCGACCGGTCGATCGCGAAAGAAGTGTCGGTCGATCGCGAAGGAACGTGCATAGATCTCGTCACATAAAATAGTAGTAGATGAATCGCACATCTGCAGTGACGGTTGTATTTGGATTGACATTCACGGTAGCCAATCTGCAATCCACTCAACAAATTACGTTCGCCACCCCCCCCCCCCCCCCCCCCGCTCAACATATTACGTTCGCCACCCCCCCCCCCCCCCCCCCCCCCCCCGCTCAACAAATTACGTTCGCCCGCCACCCCGGTAGATCTTTCTGACTCGGTCATCTTATAAGTAGCTCGCAAGCCGAAAACTTGTGGGCACCCCTGATCTACATGAATATGCTCACGGACGTAATTTGGGGGGGGACATGTCCCCCCCACTTTTTCAAAAGCCGGTTTTGGTCCCCCCCAGTTTTTACGGTTAAAACCAAATATTTAAATAGCGACGAATCCATGTCCCCCCCACTTTTGAAATCAAAATTACGTCCATGAATATGCTGGACTGTAATCTGGTTCAACTTCGACTCCAGAGCTCCATTTATTTATTTATTTATTTAACAGTACACTGGACCTGCACCCATAGTAACTCTGAGATACATTGATTACATTGTGGTTACATGCACATTCAAAGACCAGACCTTCAACTATTCATTTATCCTCCTCCAAATTCTCTTGTGTTTTAACTCTGGAGAAAAGGCACAAAAATATTGGCGTAGTATGGAAGTAGGCTACTTCGGATATTGTCTTGTTCGTGTACTGAAATATTTGGTCATAGAAATATGTAATCACAGACATACTGTAGCAATTCAAGTCACATTCTGCCTACCTACTACGTGACTAATATATAGTATGCCATTTTGAACACCACATGTATACACACAAATCATAGTGGCTTAGTGTTCATGTACTGAAATATTTGCTCATAGAAATATGTAATCTCAGACATACTGTAGCAATTCTAGTCACATTCTGCCTACCTACTATGTGACTAGTATATAGTACGCCATTTTGAACACCACATACACACAAACCTTAGTAGATACACAGATGCTGATGTAAATACCAACAAGTCATTGGTTTATTTTTGTTGAGTTTATGCTTATGAAATGTAGGAAAGGTGTTTAGTTCGGTTGTTTTTTAAGCCTTTTACACCAGTATGTTGTATAACAATCACTGAAACATGCTACATTCCTATAGACTATTTATAGCATCTGAGTCACATTCAGCATGTTGGCTTACTTTCTTAGGCCCTGTGTGCTGTGCTGTAGATTTTGTCCTGATCTGGGTGAATGAAGAGAACAATAAAACCCTAGATTATGTCCTACACCTCTTCAACACCTGTCCATTCAAAGCCTTGACCTCAGTGAAATGCTATATTTTGGGTGGATCTTTTAGTTCATTATAGTAGGTTAGCATATTCAGTGAAAGTAATGCAGTTATAATAGTTTCAATTGCTCCCCTCTTGACTTGACCACCTGGACCATGTCAGCCTTTAATCCTCTCTAACACCTGCTAACTCTCACACAAATGGAATGATCTGGATCTGGTTAGAATTTATTTAAGCATCTAAATATAATTACAGAAATCAATATTACTAAGAGTAATAACAGGTCTGGATTGTATACAATCTGATCATATAACAAATCTCTTTTGTATGAAGTTGAAAAAGTAGCATAGTTTTTGAGATATTAGCTGAACTGCAGATCATCATAGAAAGTGTTTTCAGTTGTATCTGAATTCGCAGATTAAATTATAACTTTCACTTTCCTCTGACAATGACATGAAGTACCAGTCATTTCCCATATGACATTAGAAAAAGCAAAAATGAGGCATTGTTCAAACATCTGGACAGATTCATAAAGGTTTTGATGGTATCAGATTAATATTATCTCAGGTTCATCATAAAGAGGAAGGAATCTAACCCCAGCCCACCTTCTTCAGCTGGGATACTTATTTTCCCCGCTCTGGTAGTTATTATTTTTTCTAATACATGTCATTTTTTATGAATCACCTGAACCCATTGATATGTGATGACTCAGGTTGTGTGGACAAATGGATCTCATTAATATATGCACCGTCAAGAGCTTGGAACCCTCCCCGACGGTCATTTCCTGTTGGCATTGGCTCACACGCAGCTAGGGCAGGTTCTCCTCCTGGATCTGTGGTGGCAGGCACACCTACCCCAGGTGTGTGTGGTCCTGAGGTCATTGGCATGGGTGGTTTGGACGTGTTTCCTGTGACTGGTGTACCAGGGGCAGAGGCGTTACTCTTATCCACATTTATATTTAACATGGTACCCTCTGTTGAACAGGCTGGAGGGCCAGACGCTGCAAGTCCATCCAGCTTTGGTTTGTGAAATTTTGGTTCTTCAGCGTTTGTTCCATGTAACTCTGCAATGCTGGTACCTGACTCTACCGAGGCCAGTCCATTGTGTCTTGGTTCATTCAGCGCTTGTCGATCAAGTAATGGGGTATCTGCAAGAAAAAAAATACTCGTAAGAAAACATCTTTGGATAAGAAAAAAAAATCTTTACAAAATATTTACAATAATTGTATTATTTCCTTTAGTTACCAGTCCTGGGGGATCCGCTGTTGCATTGTTTTCTGATGCCTGCATGAGTATGTGTCTGTTGCTCACCTGGAAATTGGTGTTAACATTGTACTGTAAATGCATGGAAATTCTGTACATTGTCTATATTATATTATTCTGTATATTTAGGTATTCATGATTGTGAGGGGAATTGAATTATCCAGATATTACAAGAATCTGTGTAAAGTCTATAATAGAATGATGGTGCAGCAGTGAACTGATAAAATTTACCTCTGAGTCTGAAGCACCGTGACACAGCCACTGATATTGTTAACACAAATATGAACACAGAGGCTGCGGTTCCCCACCATGACCTCTTACAAACCTTTTCATCGGCATCTTTAAAAAGGAATTACGGTATTATTAATAGTAGTATAGTAGAAGTAGAAGTAATAGTAGTAGTAGTAATAATAGTGGTGGTGAAAATGAAATAAAATGAAATGTGAAATTAAATGTGCCATATTTGTCAATTGTGATTTTTTTTCACCGCAATCGAAATTTGTCCTCCGCATTTACCCATCTGTGCAATTAGAACACACACACAAACACACACTAGTGACTAGGGGGCTGTGGTGCACACATGCCCAGAGCGGTGGGCAGCCCTAGCCCGGCGCCCGGGGAGCAGTTAGGGTTAGGTGCCTTGCTCAAGGGCACCTCAGTCATGGCCTCAGGCCTGGGAATCGAACCCACGACCCTCCGGTCACAAGACCAGTTCCCTAACACAGGACCATGACTGCCCACCATGACTGTGGTGGGGGTGGTAGTAGTAATAATACTGGTGGTTTTATGGATTATGTTTTTATCAGTTCTGGTTGTTTTATCACACTAATCTGCCCATGGTGTCCAGAATGCTAGTATGTAATAGTTTTTAGAAAGCCTGTTATATTTACTCTTAAAAGGTAGAGATTGGTACTTGGGTCCTGGTGTTTCATATAGTTAAACCGTACCTTCAACCCGGACTGTGACATTGACCCGGGTGTGGACCTGGTGCTTTACATGGAAGCTTGAATAAGTGCAGCTGTAGTCCCCACTGTGGCCTAAGCTGTCAGGACTGAGGAGAGTCAGAGAACCATTGCCCCGGTGGGCCTGGTCTAGGTCCATCTCCGCCTGAACCTCCCAGGGGTTAGAGACCCTACGGCTCCGACTGTCATAGGTGAAGATGATGACAGGTTCGGCAGTTCTGATGAAAGTCCAAGTGAGGGTGAAGTTGTGGAGGGGCTGTGGTACCACGCAAGGGATGAGCAGGGTAGACCCCTCCTCACCAAGTAGCTCATCTGTTAAATAAAAGACCCAATTAGATCAGTCCTTCGAAAAAATAAACAAGATGTTTGTGAGATAGCACTTTATAAAGCTCTCAAGGTTTGCTCTTTTAGTTTGTAGTGATTTTCTCAATAATGGGTGATCCCACATGTTTGATACCTTGCTGTTTCACTGATGCTGTCCACATCTGACTCCCATCCGCAGACATGACGGAGCAGAAGTAGGTATGCTGAGAGATGTTTCCCAGAATGCTGACAGTGCTGTCAATGGTGAACAAGCCCTTTGAATCCGCCACATTGCGGGTATGGTTCTGGAGGCTGCTCAGCTCTGTGGGTGGATCAGTGGACCAGAACAGCTGAGGGGCAGGATAGATATTTTGGGCCAGACAGGAAACCTTCTCTTCACTAATCTCAATCTTCACTAGCTGGATCAGAGCTGCAAAGCAAAATGATTAATTAGGTTGACCGATAAATTACTTGGATCCATCTTTAAAAAAAAAAAAAAGTGTATTTATGCTAAGGCATCACAGATAATTCAGTTGCTGTTTGCGCAGTTGTGTTGTGATATTGCTCCTGTAGTAATGTTTATATGCTCCTGTAGTAATGCTCCTGTAGTAATGTTTATATGTACAGTGGAACTGACCTTTCACACCTAGGTTCACAAAAGTCTCTTGGTTGCCTTTTCTTGTACTGGTATAACATTTGTACCGCCCTTTGTCTTGAACCTTCACCTTACGCAGAACTAGAGATGCATTGCCCTGGGCAATCTGGGAGTTAAACAGGCATGTCCGTCCACTGAAGTGCTTGTTCTGGAGACCAAACTGGTCTCTGTTGTAGTAGTAACTGTGGACCGGGATCTGTTCTTTGTACCAGTGGATCACTACAGCACCTGTGGGCTTAAAACTGCAGGGCAAGATGCAGTCTTCATGTAGCAGGCAGGTCACGTGAGCATCTGTTGGAGTACAGAAGCTTCAGTAAGAGTTTCTGCTGATGGCTGTGAATAATGGTGCTATGTGCTAACCAAACCATTCTCAACTAATATTGTACTGTGAAAGCCACACATCATCAGCAGGACGAATATAAATGTCTGGTGATGCAAAGGCATATAAACACAAGGTGTTTCTTTTAAATCTAGGAAAATCCAGATTATATTGATCTTAAAGATGGTGAGTTACGTTAATGATAATAAAGTGATACTTTATGTGATTCTGTATAGAAATGCTTTTCCATTTTTGCTACCTGTAAATGCATATACTACCATTTATAGCAATGTTATTGGTGACCTCTCACCTCCCTTTTCCCCATGTCACGTTTCTCCTCCCTTTTAAGTATAAATTAAAAGCCTGATCAACTATTTGATTTCCCTCTGGTCTAAAACAAGTATCAATGAGTAACAGGATCTGGTTTTCTACTCACACCTAGAGCATTAATCCAGGACTAATGGTGTTTCCTACAACACCTGGTCCACTGAGCTGTGACAACATCACAGCCTCTGAGTTTAGTCTATACTAGGAACGGTAGTTCATATTCAAAGAAAGATAAAAAAAAAACTCTTTGCTGAATAGTTAATGCTATATTTGTGACAAAAGACCTGGTTTTGGTGTCTTTTTGACAAAATACTTTTTGTATCTGAAACAGTTCATTTGTTCATGCATATTCATGTGACAAATGCATGTAAATGCATAATTATATTTCAATTGTGACAAGTTAGGAACACTGCTGTTGTTTTAGCACTGTAGTTTTTTTTTTTAAGAAGGAACAGCTTACCTTTTTGGGGATGTGTTATAGAAAGACACGTCTTCAGAAAGATGAAGAAGAGGGGAGCTGCTAGAAGGCGTGTAGGCGTCATGCTCCTGAGATGATGTCACGCGAGCTTTATTCCCGCATTCCTGTCCTGCCAGAGTCTCACACGTTTCTCTAACTACCTGTTTCTCTTTTTTCTTTCTTTTCTGACTATTATTCTTTTTCTCTGGGAATTCCTCTCTCTTCCACTCTCTTACACACACACATACACACACTTGCTCTCTGTCTGTTTCTCCCACCTCATGTGTCTGTGTGCATGAGTTACAAAGAGAGAGAGGGAGAACCATGCAGACACCTCAATAAAATCTGTAAAACTTTAACCGAGGGGCTCATGAGTGGACATAAGGAGAGTGGCCTTCTGTCCAGGGCATGTAACCAACACCATAAGGAACAGCTATTACACAGGGAACAAGTGTGTGTGTGTGTGTGTGTGTGTGTGTGTGTGTGTGTGTGTGTGTGTGGCGTGTGTTTTTGTACCTGTCTATTTGTGTGCTTGTCCAATGCTGCCATGTGCTCTAAAACAGACTGTCCTAAATGTTGTAAATGACACCAAACAAACAGGCTAATACAATCTTCTTCCTAAGATAGACCGTGTTATTTAATGCAGCCCATGTTAATGAACACAGTCCATGTTAATGAACACAGTCCATGTTAATTTACACAGCCCATGTTAATGCAGAGTTCAGAATTTCCATTATTCGAGTGGTTGGAAGCCCGTAGCAACCTATTTTCATTTTATTGATAAATGGCCAAAGCACTTGTGTTTGGCCTAATCAATAGTGATGGATTTACTTAGAAATACTGCCAGACGTAATTGAATCAAACATCAATAACAACGTCTATTTTCAGGTTTGTCTGGATGCCCCAGACTCTTGAATTAGTGGTTGTCAGACCTTTGATCAAGACACACAAACTTAATCCGTACGAGCTGCCTAATCATAGGCCAGTGTTTTATAGGCTACACGTGGCTACATTCACATTGGCCACAAGCCTCATTGTTCAGTTCAGTTTTTTCCTTAGATCAAATCTATGTATCTTGGCAGTTCACATTCACAATGGTGATGCTTCCGGTAACATTTACATTTTAGGCATTTAGCAGACACTCTTATCCAGAGTGACATACAAAATCCTTTACCATCTGTTTATCATAAAAATAATACCATGTACATTGAGATTAAAAGCAACTCCTTTTTATGTATAACATATAACAACATAAAACAAATAATGAGAAAAAATAGGGGGATAGGGTGCATAATTATGAGGTGCTATAAATACAAAAATATAAATATGGGGTTATATAAATATTGCACACTAGTGGTGATTTTATACAATAGGTAGTGGATGTTGGACAGTGAGAGTAGTATTATTGCACAATAAACAGATATTATACAGATATATCTTTGTCTAGGACAAATATATCTGATCTGTAAACACATATGAATGTGATTCAGATATGAGAATATTGCATTTCTATATCCACACATCCCTGACAAAATCAGTTTAAAGCAAAAACAATGGATTTCAGTCACTTCAGCCTAATGTTAACACAACCTAAAAAACTATAGATTAGTCACAGATTTATTCCAATTTAAATTCACTGTGTCAGATTCTAGTGGGTCAGATGTTTACATAAATCAATTTGACTGCATCTTTAAAACATCTTGAAGATTCTAGAAATACATGAAATGTTTCTTGGATCTTCTGATTGGCCAACTGTCATAATTGGGTTAATTGGGGTGAACATGTGGCAATCCACAGCTAGTGTTTTATAACCCCTGACAAAACAGGAAAACCAAACTCAGTTAAGACCTAAAAAATACTTGTGGACCTCCAAGTTCTGCTTCTGGAATTTCAAAACAACTGAAGGTACTATGAGCAATCTTTACAAACAAGAGTGTGAAAATATAAGACACTGCATCACAGTTAACTCTCAAAACTGAGTGAACTTTGGTCCAAAAGTTTCAAATGAATCTGACGACAACAACAAAGGAGCTGGTGGAGTTGCGGGCATCGGGTATCACTGTGCTAACAAATACTGCTAAAAGAGTCCTTTTATCAATATTTTTCAAACCTATCAAGCATTGAAAAAGCATCTGCTCAGAAACTTGATTTACCAGTTTTGCCTAAATGAAAGGATAAAAATTCTGGGAGTTTTGAGAAGCTTGTGGAAATCTTCTGCAAGCATTACATTCAAATGAAGCATTTAGAAGGCCACCAAACATTAGCAGAGTTTGAGAGAGAGAAATTTTGAATGTATTTATATTTGTAAAAATAAATAAATCAAGTTTGTGTGTGTGTGTGTGTGTGTGTGTGTGTGTGTGTGTGTGTGTGTGTGTGTGTGTGTTTGTGTGTGAGTGAGTGTGTGTGTTCGTATTGCAAGCCTAAGGATTTGAAGAAAAACCTGAAAAATATATCAAACGATTTTGAGAATTCAATATCAAAGGAATTTGAGAATGGGGAGACGAATTGCATGAAACAGGGAAGTGCAGGAGCAAGCACATGTAACTCAGACTGACATGTAACAGTCTCAAAAAGACGAGCACAGGATGAGACCAACACACACGATTTATACACGTAACGTAATAAGCACCGTGTGCAGCACATTAACGAGACGAGTGAACATGCACACAAACAAACACACCCACGGAAGTACAGTACATATACAGACACGGACTATGTTAACACGCCCGAAGGGAGGGGTCTACGGAAGAGGATTAGGGCCACTATAAAAAAAAATGGGGCATTGGGGAAAAAAAAGGTCAACCAGAATTCTGAGATTAAAGAATTCTCACAATTCTGACATTAATCTCACAATTCTGACTTTTTTCTCACAATTCTGACTTTATTCTCAGAATTGAGACTTTAATCTGTGAGATTAAAGTGTTAACACTAGTGTTAAAGGCACAATTCTGAGATTAAAGTCAGAATTGTGAGATTAAAGTCAGAATTGGGAAAAAAAGTCAGAATTGTGAAAAAAAAGTCAGAATTCTGAATTTAATCTCAAAATTATGGCTGCCCTTTTTTCCCCAATGCCCCATTTTATTTTATTTTATTTTATAGCAGCCCTAATTCTCTTCCGTAGGGGTCCGGGGCTATATCGGGAGTTTTAGTAAATAGCTTCTTTGTTAATGACTTCATGCTTTATGTTCATATGTTTAGTCATTTTACATCATTCACAGTGTAAAAAAAATTTCGGGTAAGGTCACCCAAGATGATGGGTAAGGTGTCCCAAGATGACTGGTAAGGTGTCCCAAGATAACTAGTAAGGTGTCACATGGTGACGGATAGGTCACCAAGTATAACTATATTTTCATTTTCTGCCAGTTGTTATCATTGTGACTTTATTAGTCCTCTGTGCATTTCTCAGCTTATGTTTGTTCTTGGGTTGCTTTTAACTGGTTATCATCCCTGCCCATGGCCGGAGTGGGCCACTTTTTCAGCCCGGGAGTTTCATGCTCAAATCCGGGGCCCAAAATAAATTTTCCCTCCCAATCGGCCCAAACTAGAGATTGACATGAGCCGGCCCATCGGGAATCCTCCCGAATCTCCCGATTAGCCACTCTGGCTCTGTCCCTGCCTGATCCTGTTGCTTTGCAGTACTGACTATGATTATGGGTTCACCTGCATTGTGTTTTCCCACTTGTGTTACCCCCTGATGCCTGTGATGTAGCCTGATTAAAAACAACTCCGAGCTTCCCCGATATTACAAACAACTTACTTCTTGTACACTTTGAACATAAAAGCTCTTCTGTCTTGCCAAATAATACGAAAGAAGTCCACTCAAAATCTCAGGTGATTTTTGCTTGTCATTGGTTCAAACTCTAAACTGAGATGTTTAAGAAAGTATTATAGCTTTATGCATGCTTTTTTATTTGTGGAGAAATTCTACATATAAATAATGAATTGACTTTACCTGTCAGCCAGTATTAAGCTAGTTGCATATCTTCACATTTAAGTATTAAAGACATGTCAAAGTATGCATCTACATTTATCTTTATTCTGTAGTGGCCTCTGCAGAGAAATGTATAGAAATGAGAACACGTGTAATAATGTGTTCTATTGTCAGACTTGTTAAACATTTAGTAATGCAGAATTGTTAATATTTTACCACCATATAGTAAAAACAAATTCTACTACAAGTTAAAAAAAGAATAGATAAGACATTAATTTCTAATGAGCAACTTTTGGCCAATTTAATGTCGAAGTCTAAATTGGCTTTTCAAAGCCAATTAGTGGAGGATGGGTTCCACTGTGTTGTCACAGCTGTTCAAGATCTCTTCCTCTTGATGTTTTTGGGTGGGTGAGACCTTTAGCTTTCTGTTCTCTGACCATATCTGTTGTATGATTGTGTTCTCGTGTGTCCCCTTATCATAATTAAATGTATATATGTATATATTAAATCAGATAAACATTTGTGAGAAAATATTTAATACATGTAAGCCATGTTACAAATTACTTTGACTTTAGCGAAAAAGGTGCACAATTCTATTTAAAATACACTGATTAAAATATAGTTAACATCTGAAATGTATCTGTTTTAACAAATATATGTACTTTAAATACAGTACATTAAAGGTTATTATACTATTATCATGCTTTAATTTTTAGAAATATATATTTAAAATATATTACAAAACGTAATGTATAATACAGTTCAGCACATTGCAAAAATATAGAAATATATTATGACATATTCTTTAAGTTAAATTTTTTATTCACATTAAAATTCAAATCACAAGCATGTGTTCAATTGAATCTTTTGTATATTTTTATATCTTATATGAAAATATAAACAAATGTATACATCTACATAGCCAAGTGCTAAGCAGTACTGTTCTGCCTTTTGTTCATAAAAGGGTGGCGAGTGTTTAAAGACACCCCCATCCTCCTCCAACCACCACACCGCCTGCCTGCGGCGGAAGTCACGCATGCACACTGAACGTAAATAGGAAGTAGAAGCATAGGAGCGCGATGGCTCGGACCCGTTGTCAGCATTGGCCGACGGATTGTGTTTACCCTGACAGTTTCATTATTAAATACACAAAAGCACTTATAGATACATATTGCTCATGTTTAGGTCAGTATGATATTTATACCGGATTACAGTCTCATTGGCCATTTTCACATGTGAAACCGAGTGGCAGAGTCTGTCGTACTGATAATGACGGTTATGTGAGGTGAGTTGAGATGAGTTCACGTAATTTTGCGATAGGTTTGTGCCTGACTAATTACAAAATGGCATTACTCGTATCTAGGAGTAATGTATACCTGAGGAAGAGAACGAGTTCCCGAGGCGAGGGAATTCCTCTTGTATGTTTAGTGGTTGCGGTTCTTTTAAAGCCATTATGTCTTTTCCTCAAGGTGAAAAACCAGATATATTGAAAGGTGGCCAATTGCGGTTTTTTTTTGTTACAGAATAAAGAACCCCAAACATATTTGTGTGTGTGTGTGTGTGTGTGTGTGTGTGTGTGTGTGTTTTGTTTTGGCTAAGTCCACGAGCTTACTGTATATAAATATGCTAAAAATATTAGTTATTTACATAGAGAAAAGAAGAACAAAATGCAAACGTGCCTGTCAGGCATGTAAAAACACTTAGCAAAAATGAACATGTCCTTCTAAGCATAAAAAAAACAGTTTTATGATCGTAAGCCGAAAATAAAACAAGGCACTCCTCTAGTTGTACACTTTAGATAAATTACTAGACAATTTATTTCCCATACTGTTTTATGTGGAGGTCATGATAAGTTTCTGTTACTAATCTTAAACTTAAGAGGTTTGCAAGTTTATCTATGAAATGCATAGAAGACCAAATGAGTGCAGTCTGTGTCCTGATTAAAGAAGTAGACGAGAGCAAACTTCTGTACATTTGAATATTCTGCAGCACACTAATTATACCTACTTGCAGCCACAGTGATTAGTACACTGGATGTGCTAAATGAAATTAACCTTTTTTACTAATTGAACTATAAGTGTACATGTACAGTTTAAAAACAAGTGAGCTGATTTGGAAGTGTTTTAAATATACTTAGACAAATATTTCACATACTTCTCCATGTATGAATCCAAAATCAAACTTTGTTTTGCAGTAGCAACATTTTGCCCTATCTAGTCACTGTGAGGTTGAATGCTAATGAGGACAGAACTGGGGAAACTAGCCTAGGACTCATATCTAAACAAATGCATTAAAAATTTAAGAATTTTATACTTGGACAACAAAATACACAGGGAGAAATATATGTGAAGTTTACCTAAGTTATAGACATAACAGTTTTGATATTGTGAGGTATACTTAACACAAACTTTAGGCTTTAGTGCAACTTTTGAATGACTATAGGTGTAGCGTAGTAATTACAAACATAGTGGTTCCATTTTAGCACAGTAACTGTACTAATTATTACTGTGGCTGAAAGTACACTTCATATCCTTCAGCATGCTAAAACACTGAACCTTTCAGTACACTTCATGATCAGTTCCTCTGAATTTCCCAGGTTTAACCAAACATGCCGAGTTTGCCTCACAGTTTCAGGCTCAAGTGTTCCCAGCACACTTGTTATGGCACAAGATATCCTTGATTCATAGACGTCCCGCAGTGATGGGTGTTGGTCTTCTCAGGTTCTTCTCTTCTTAATTTCGTCTTTCTTTCTCTCAGCTATGAGTCAGCCTTGGTGTGCTCAGATAGCGGGGTGTTTTCTGCTGGTACATCCTCTGATGTTTGGTGTGCAAGAAAGACAGACAGAACATATAGTTGTTGATCTCTTACATAAGTCTTATTCTCTTATTTAAATGTTACATGAATTGGATTTCATGTAAGTCGAAATGCTTTATGAGTTCTTCAACAATGACAAAAACGTGAAATCAACAATAGAGCTGTTGTCAGCTCTGTGAGGTGTGTCATGCAAATGAGTTTGAGGCTGATACCATTATGCATAGCCTGCATCTCTGTGTCTCTTTGGTGGCCTTGATCCGAATTTTTAGATTTACCTACAATAAAAAACATGCTATTAATTAAAATAGTTACATTCTCACTTTATTGGATAGTATTGATAGAAATATGTCGTATTATGTGGGCTTTTCAGTGATATGAGGAGAGTGTATTAATTTTGTGACAAAAATAATTTTTACCTGTGTATTTTTTGAACATGTAAAGACTGACACAGAGGAGCACAAGCACTGCCACCACCACGGCCAGTATCCACAGCTTGCGATTCCCTTTACCTAGAAGAAGGCACCATGAAACTGCATTTAGTTTGAGAGCAAACATCAATATCCATAATTTATGCATAAATCTCGCATAATATTAATTAGAAGCCCTGTATCTCATTCTCCATTTTCCTACCGTTGGATGGAGCTACCCTTGAGGCGCTGACATTCACACGGGTCTGGACTATGTGCTTGGCCTGAGAGCCTGAGAATGTACAAGTGTATGTTCCAGATTGTGTTGACCCTTCTAGGTGCTCGATGTGGAGGGACCAGTCTCCCATGGAGACCTTGTGCCAGTCCAGTTCTGCATGCTTATCCCAATGGTTTACAAGGTTCTTGTTTTCACTGTAATAAGTAATAATTTCCTCGTGTTTCCCCTGTCTTGTGAAAGTCCAAGTAAGAGTGAAGTTTTTCAAATTCTTTGGGGCCGTGCATGGAACGACCAGGTATTGTCCATTTTTTCCAGTCATTTCTGTGGATAGAAAAAAATAACATTTGTATTTAACACCAGAAGGCAAATTTCACTTACAATGAAGAATCAGATTCATTGGTCATTATGTGGTGGTAGGTGTCATTGGGATTGTTGACATCATGAGCTGCCGGTGTGGGTACAAGACCCACAGACATGCTGCATCCTTCTGAAATGAAGCTTTTTTCTATCTGGGGTAGAGTGTAGTAGTAGCTGATTGGATACTTCTCTCGCTGTAGGACAGTGCATCATAATAAATGAATGCCCATCCATCAATTTTGGGTCATCTGATTTGTATTTGAAATTTCTTAAACTTGGGGATGCAATGAGGTCACAAGGGAAATGAACTCGTACCTTTCTGAAGCAGTGATGCTGTCCAAACCTGTGATCTGTATTTAGAGGTGATGGTACAGGTGTAGGTGGCATGAGAGCTACTGTTCACTTTCCTCACTGCGCTCTCTATACTGTACAGGCCATTTGAGTCTGGAGCAATTTTGGTGGTCGAATGCGGAGCGCCAGGAGACAACCTGGGCTCTGTAGACCACGTCAGCAGAGGAGCAGGGTAGATGCCATATGAGGAGCACTGGATGTACTCGGACGAGCTGGCCTCAATGCTGATCCTGCTGATGAGGGCTGGACCAAACACAACAAACAGTGAGCTAGACGTTTAGAAAAAGAGCAAGTGATGTAAATTCACCCAGTTGTTTCTAAAACACCAATTTCTCTATTGGTACTACATGTTTCTATGGGTTACTGATTAATACTGCTGTGGGTGCTGTAGTTTCCTTCAAGGAGCAAAATGAAAGCGTATGATGTTCTACAATTTACAGTAATTCTGTCAATATATTCAACACCAACCTTCAACCTTGACTATGACAAAAGACTCCTGAACAGTCTGGGTGGTGTTGACCATACATTTATAACGGCCCCTGCTCCTGATAGTACTGTCCTCCAAAAGCAGGGAGGCGTTGCCTTGGGACACCGCATCAGTAAACAATGACATGTCGCTGTTGTCAGGTTCATCTTCACCCTTCTGGAAACTGTATATCAGCTCCCCCTGCTGGTACCACTGAATCACAACCTCATCATCAGTGGAAGTAAAGGAACAGGGCAAAATGCAGTCTTTAGAGTAGATGCAGGTGACATGAACATCTGAGGGAATATTAAAGAAAAGAGACACATAGTTATGAATTTATCAGTTAATAAATAAATTTTAAAAATCATCATTATTATTATTATTATTATCTCAGTGAAACTGAGCTGCTCTATATTGCTGGAGATGTTACCCCAAACCTCAGGATCTCACTAGATGGGCCCTTGATCTCTCCAACTGACAACACACAACCACGACTCTCCTCTGAAGTTACTCAGGTGCTTGTTCTCACCATCATAAGACTGAACTACTGCACCTCTGTGGGACTGAACTACTGCACCTCTGTGAGACTGAACTACTGCAACTCCGTGAGACTGAACTACTGCAACTCTGTGAGACTGAACAACTGCAACTCCTTGAGACTGAGCTACTGCAACTCCGTGAGACTGAACTATTGCAACTGTGTGAGACTGAACTACCGCAACTTTGCGAGACTGAACTACTGCAACTGCATGAGATTGAACTATTTGCAGCTCTGAGACTGAACTACTGCAACTCCTTGCAGGTCTTTCCATGAGTGCCATCAGACCCCAACATCTCATCACCAATGCAACTGCAGAGGTTGTTTTCAATCTCCTGTGATTCAATCTCTTTCATGATTGCCTACAAAGCCATAATTGGACTCACTCACACATGTAAAAGAACTATTCCCACCTAGTTCTGCACCACGCTGCTTTAGAGCCACTAGTATAGCTCAGTCTTAGTCACTGTCCCTCAAGACACAAAGAAAACAGGCATGAAGACACTCCTCTGTCCTGCTAGGTAGTGGACTCCCCTTCAAACAATGACTCGCCTCTTTACTGAGTCAGTAAGCATGTCTAGCTAGAGCATTGGCCTGATCATATTATGCTGACCTGTTCATGTTAACAAGAGCACGTGTGATTGTTAGACAGCAAAAAAGTGCCGGGAAGTGATTCTGTAAGTTCCTTACAGTACACATCTGAAATGACAGTGCTTTTAAAATATCCACGGTCCACTATTGCACAGCAAAACTGTCTACACTGTCTTGCTGAAGTAAGTTTACATGTTGAGGTTCAATATTTACAGTCCTGTCTGTTGGCTAATGTCTAGATAGAGTGAACGAGTGACTCCTCTGTGAAAATGCTTTAATCTTTCCACCACACATAAAGCCCTTTTATGTGGTTTCCTGACCTTCCACTAAATGCCAGCACTTGTATTCGGCTCTCAGCAAAGTTCCTCCAGGACTCATGAGAAGCCAGTACATCTGGAGTATAAAACAATCTCGAAAAACGGTTACACAGTGGTGTTCATTTTCTGAACCCTGGTTATTCTGGCTTTCTGTACACGTCATCTGTGATGTGATCTAACAGAAGGCAGAGTTTTTAAAAAATGTATGGATATTTTTGATAGAAGTGATTAAAACGTTTGGCATCATACTGAATATTGATATTTGAGGAATGTCCTCTGAAATAAGCAATGCAAAGTCACTAATCTCTGGTTCTATAGTCTGTGTCCCAGGTCCCAGAAAAAGGGAGCAGAAATCATTTTCTGAATATTGACATCTGGTGCCCAGATGTCTGCCAGCGACCAAGCCAATTTTACTACGTCAGTCTGGAAGTACCAGTGCACTTTGAAGTACAAGCACATGAAGCCCTCAGTAACCAAATGATCCTTAAAGCTAAACTTAAATATTTACATAAATGTGAATTTTGATCTCTTTCATTTTAAACTACACTACAGTAAGAGTAATTTGGTTGTTATTATCAGTTTCAACTGCCGTTTTTTTTTTCAGATACACGCAGGTGATTGTAATCTGTGCTAATATTTTATGATTAGTGCCATGTTTGCAACCGTGGAGGCATGGATGAACAGTGAAGGAAAAGTTACTGAAGCACAAATCTAAAGCACCCTCTGTGTGATTCATGCACGAAGCTATAAACGAGATAAATATGAGATAAATATGTAGTACATGCAATTCACTGTCTGACTAACAATTTACAACATGATAGGTACAAGATTCATAAATCAATCTCAGAGCATTAACATAAATGCTTATTATAAAAAGATAAACATAATCTTACCTGGAACTTTACTTTCAACAAAGAAAAGAATCCTTAAAAAAGTATAAATTCCAATGAATGTGTATGACATGCTCCCTTTGGATCAATATCTCACGCAGCAGCATATGCAGAGAGAGCAGCGAAGAGTGAGAAGGAAACAAGACTGAAGGCAAAAAGAGAGAGAGAGAAAGAAGGAAAGAGAGAGAAGGCAAAAACGGGAAGGAAAGCAAGGGACAAGTAACTATTCAGAAATGCGTCCTCAATTGGCTGTAATCAGACTCTCCTCCTGAGTAAACTGAGAAGTTGGTGGGTAATGCCCCTCTTTTAGAAGTCCCTGATTCACCTGAGAGTATCTCCTGTAGAGGAAACGCACACAACGAGCACTCACTCACAAAGGGATATGTGTGTAAGAGGTTAACAGTGAGGAATAACCAATGACTGGCAGGCTCTCAGACAGAGGTGTGTGTGCTTGAATGAGAAAGGGGGCAGGTCAGCATTCTTCATTTGAAGATCACCGAACTAGTGCATAATAAATCGTCTTTCACAGCGCCCTCTTGCTGTGCCTGCTTTCTTCTCCCTCTGTCAGACTTTTTCTTTAAAGCCATCAAAAGGGTTTTTGTTATTTTCTTCGTGCTAATAGCTTTGGCCATGTAGAGGTCACTAGTCTGGAGATGTAGTCCCTTGACACAGCGATTTGACTGAGTGAAACTACAACGACATGAGTACCTTGGTAACCGCTTTGGGAGTAGTTATGGTCTGTGTGACATCAGCAATTTGGTTTCTTTGCCAAGAAGACACTTGTGCTGCTGGCAGCTTGTTCAAAATCAAACAGTAGGAAACTCGTTGGGTTGCTCTGCTAGTACATAAACAGAACTGTTGTGCAAATAGAAATTAAAAGCTCCTTGTTTCTGAGTCAAACAAATTGTATCTAATGTAATTTTTTAAATCCTTGTGTTTGCCAGCAGACACGGGCAGGAGAAGTGAGCCTTACGTTTTCCTGTTTTTCTTTTCTTTTTTTCAGAACTGGAATTCTATAGTTTTCTTTATGGTGTGTATGTCTACATGCAGTGGCTTGTCTGGAGGTTACACCCTGAATCTGCTCGGGGCAACATAAAGGAGGGTTGACACTAACTCTCACTCATTGCCTAAGACCAGGAAAACTTCTTCAAGAGCTGGCTTGACATACTGTGGTGTACTGAAGGTACTGGAGGTGGTATATGGTCTAACTACAGCAAATACAAGACCTACAGCAACAACTACAACAACTACAGTCTATGGCTGCAATTAGAAAATGTGCTAGATGTTTTCTACAAGCAAAGGAGTCTCCTGAAATCAATCATTGCTATAAAAAATGCTAAACGACTATCATCAAATAGCTTTGACTTCCACCCTCCTTAAACGTTTTGAGAGATGTAGTAGTTTTGATGTAGTTTTATCCTACATCAAAACAATGATCCCACCTTCAGTTACTCCACCCCAGTATGCCTATGAAG
This sequence comes from Brachyhypopomus gauderio, assembly GCF_052324685.1. Taxonomy (NCBI): domain Eukaryota; kingdom Metazoa; phylum Chordata; class Actinopteri; order Gymnotiformes; family Hypopomidae; genus Brachyhypopomus; species Brachyhypopomus gauderio. Next base: position 19,124,832 of record NC_135220.1, on the reverse strand, counting down.
AGCCCCACATCCCTCTCCACTGCTCATCCCACCCCACGAGTCCACCTGGAAGGTCAGGGCACCTATGTTACTATGTTAGTATGTTAGTAAGCTGTTTGTAGACTGTATCTCTGCACTTAACTCCATCCTCTCCAATATGTTGGCCATGACACTGCATGGGCATGCATGCTTCAAACATCACTACATTGTCACATAACACAATACTAATTTGATTGATTAGACAATGACATAACTGACAGGAAGCAGGTGCAGGACCACCACGACCAAAACATTAACATTAACGTCAGAAAGTCTGAGGTCTACCAGTAACACATTAGTACACAGGAAAGCTCTGCTGTGAGTCACCAGCAGGGCACTGAAGGTCTAAACAATGGACATATTATGTGAGGAAAGCCAAAATGAGTCCGGAAAGACCTCACTCACTACTGCCACCTTCTGTTTGCACATCTACAAGACAATTGATGCCCACACCACCAGATTTTGGATCAGCTGTTTCCCCCAGAGAAACCACTATGCTGAATCTCCTCACACACACTCCACACATTCACAGTCTTTCACCCTGTACACACCAGCAAGGACCAGCTCACAGGAGCTGAAGGGCCACATGTTCTTGTTCAGCCACTGCCCCTCTTACGTCTCTGTTAGGCTGCTTGTCAACCCTCACAGCTCACACCGCCCTATTACTGCATCTTTAAACATTTGTGCCAAACACGTATTTACAAGTCAAACACAGAATTTGTTAAACATGAGGTCATTTTGTTTGCTTTTGTTTTTCCTCTTTTGCATGAGCCAGTGGTTGATCAGTGCTAGAGTGCTGCTGATGTGTGCCTGCTGTGTGCTGCCCTTCAATCTGCCTGTATATATGTATACAATACATATATATGGTATATACAATAAATATATACTATATGGTATATACCAGCGGCCCCCAACCTTTTTTGCACCATTACCCAGTTACATGTCAGAAAATATTTTCACGGACCGACCATACGACTAAATAAAATGATACGACAGGCATAAAAACAACTATAAACCGCATAAAAATAAAACTCAACATTTTTTATATGTTTCAAAATAAAACAACACTCAGACTCTGATATATAAAATATATATACCAAATGACCATGGCCCAGTGGTTGGTGACCGCTGGTATATACAATACATATATAGTGCTGTTTCCAACTCACCTTAGATTAAAATTTTCTGTTTTTACAGTGTTTGTGACACTATGCAAATATGCAAATAGAAGTTGCAGAACAAATTTCATCATACTTGTACAATTGTGTTTGTGCAATTTGCATTTCTGAGAAAATGCAAATTGCCACAGGAGGTGTGTGTGTGTGTGTGTGTGTGTGTGTGTGTGTGTGTGTGTGTGTGTGTGTGTGTGTGTGTGTGTCTGTATGGTGATCAATTCTCTTTATGGATATCTGCTTTCCTGTTGAATTCAGTTCCTGCCTATAGCTAAAACCTGATCCAGCCAATTAGTTTTGACAAGGTATTATTAAGCAGGACCAGGTGTGTAAAGTGAGGTTTAGCGCTAACATCTGGTATGCAAATCTCAGCTCATGTCTGATTTGAGGGTAATTTTAGATTTCATCTCATTAGGTAAAATTTCTTTCACTAATTATAGAAGTTTTGCCTTAGACACTTTTACAGCCGCTTGCACTCTAAGGCATGTGCACACTTCCCTGAGATGGCAGCATTTATCTCTGGTCTCAATCGGACTCTAATCCCAGATTAGAGCACCATGTCACTGGGTTGGGATTACTGTTTTGGTTGTCACACTTGTATTATTAATTCTTTACCTTTTCCGATCTCTACTCCCTCTCAGTATATCAGTGTCTCTTCTCCCTCCTGCTCCGTGTTTTCTCACTTCTTGGCTTTTAGATTGCTTGAGCCAGGTCTCGCCAGAATTCACTGCCGTGTAAAACTCGGCAGTTTTTGAAGTAGCATTTCCTTTACTGTTATTTTAGAGTTGAGGCCCCCACTTGGCTATTTGTTTCCATTGTATTGTCTTCATCTGTTTTGTAGTTTTAAACCAGAATTCTTCATTTTATTTGACTGTGGCTTTTTACTCTACTACTACTACTGTGCATCTGCACCATGAGTGATTTGGGGAATTCTTCAGAGGATTAATGTCAATGGTTTCTGAAATTTGAGAAATACAAACAGTACAGGCATGCCTGCTTGGGCTGCCAATATAGACAGACATACCGTGGAGGTCTCATAGTCCAGTACAGACTTGCATTTGTGAACAGTCTTGTGGTTTTGTGCTCCGTAACACCAGCCATAGCGTTATCAATCTGACTCACAATATCAGAATATGCTCAGTTACTCTTAGCATCACGTATGGCTGCCTCGTGCAGTTCCAGGGTTTGTGGTTAAAGTTACAGGGTTTGTGGGTAAAGTTCCAGAGTTCCCGTGTCTAGCCGGAGCACAGAGTTATAGCCCCTCATTCTTGTATGTCTCCATGCTTCTTTCCCTTCTTCACTGTCTCTCTGCATTGTTTAGTGCCCCATCACCACATCAGAAGGGTCAAACAGTGCCCAATATGATGCACCGTAAGGCAATTTTTAAGTTTGTTATTTTTGTATTTTTTTTATTTGCTAAAAATAAGTTGAGTTGTTACTAGTGCTTGATGATTGTATCCTTTAAGCTGGTTTATTTTTTGAATTAAGGAACAAAATAAGACATAAGCGAACCCATCAGAGAACCTAGGAATGTTTTCATAAGATCAAAATTAGACCTCTTTTGCATATTGCTCTTTCAGTATGCTTCAGATAGAGAAGAATGACCTCAGATGTCTGTCTATGCTTACACTGACTGCCAGTGGTTTTACTTTTGACATTTGAAGTTCTTAGTGGCTCTGACGTAACTTGCTGATATCCTGAGGCATTCTAGTGCCTTCTGAGCACTTTGCTCAGCTGAGGCAGGCCTGTTGTTAATCCCAAGGATCAAATGCTACTAAGCATTAAATTATTTTCTTATATAGTTCCAAAACTCAGGATTGGGTCTCCAGAGAATATTAGAAAAGTAAACACTGTGGGTATGTTATGGGTATATTTCAATTGTTCGTTCGTATGATACAACTTCTTTCATTTTTCCGGGGATGCCCAATTCAGTCACTAATTTCCCCTCTAATTTCCATTTTCCTGTTTGTCTTCACTGATGTTTTAATACTTGCAGTACCACCTTTTAAATTCTCATCTCTGGCTTTCCTGGAGACCTAAGTATAGCTAAGAATAGGTCTGGGGTGGGACTGCAAATAGGAACAGATGAGAGGAAAAAACAAGAATGGAGAGATTCCAGTCAAGCAGTCAAGAGGGACTGCACTGAGTTACAGGTCATGCTAAGTAAAACGGACAGACCTTCCAAACAGTGTTGAGGTGGCTAACATCAACTGAATGCTAATTTTTTACCCGTCAACACAAAATCAGCTCTCTCTTAATATTGGCAGGAGGCCAGATGGATTTTGGGTAAGAATTAAGATTCAGGAGATGCAAGTCTCAATATAAGACAAAAAAAGTTTATATTTTATACATTTGGTATCTGGAACACCTAGTCAAAAGGAAACACCCTAATCTACCTAGAATGCATTTTGAGGGATTATGTATTCTGAGATGTGAAAAGGAGAAAGAGGAGTGTTGAGTAATGTGAAGTAATGTAAGAATTAATAATGTAGTAATGTGTAAGAGTTTATGTAATGATATAAGGACATGTACAGTTAATATAATGACCAGAGAGATAAAGGGGCCAAAATTCTTCATTTGACTGTTAAGCATCAGTGTAATAGGGCTTAATAAAGCCATTCAGATATATGAACTACATTTCAATATTCAAGTAAAGCCAGAAATATGACATTCTAAAAATGTACGTGAAAACTGCAGTAGTAACATACTTAAGTTCTGTGTGTTTTTGAGAGAATTGTTCAAACTAAACCAGTATTGTGATACTGTGATATTGTGATAAAAAAAATAATGCTGAAAAAATAATGTTCTGCCACATTCAAGAAATATATCTGGCTACACTCCCCACCCTGCCTGAATTTGTGGGTTACTGAAACAGCTGCACATAAGAAGATTAGACAGGAATTAACGTCATTCTTTTGTTGTCATCATTCCAACCTTTTTTGCGCCATTACCCGGTTACATGTCAGAAAATATTTTCACAGACCGACCTTTAAAGTGTGTGTGTGTGTGTGTGTGTGTGTGTGTGTGGGGGGGGGGGGGGGGGGGGGGGGGGGAATACGACTAAATAAAATGATACGACAGGCATAAAAACAAATGTAAACCGCATAAAAATAAAATTCATCATTTTTTATATGTTTCAAAATAAAACAACAGGCTCTGATATATAAAATATATATACCAAATGACCATGGCCCACTGGTTGGTGACCGCTGGTATATACAATACATATATAGTGCTGTTTCCAACTCACCTTAGATTAAAATTTTCTGTTTTTACAGTGTTTGTGACACTATGCAAATATGCAAATAGAAGTTGCAGAACAAACTTCATCATACTTGTACAATTGTGTTTGTGCAATTTGCATTTCTGAGAAAATGCAAATTGCCACAGGAGTGTGTGTGTGTGTGTGTGTGTGTGTGTATGGTGATCAATTCTCTTTATGGATATCTGCTTTCCTGTTGAATTCAGTTCCTGCCTACCCTTACCAAAAAAAAGTATACTTAAAGTTTATTTTTTAAGTAAACTTAAAGTATACTTGGGAAATATACTTATGTAGTAAGTATACTAATATCAATGTACTAATAGTATACTGGTAAGTTTACTAATTCAATACTTCTTGGGACTAAATTGGCCCACTTTTTAGTTTATAAAAGTATACTTTTAAGTATACTTTAAGTGTAAGAATAGTAAACTTTGAGTACACAACTAGTTTACATTTAGGTTTTATTTTGTACTACAACTATACTAAAAGTAAACTTACAGGTATACTGTTAGTTTACTAGTTATATACTTCTAGTCTAGTTTTTAGTTTATGAAAGTACACTGTTAAGTATACTTTAAGTGTAAGAATAGTAAACTTTGAGTACACAACTAGTTTACATTTAGGTTTTATTTTGTACTACAACTATACTAAAAGTAAGCTTATTGTGACGATGGGGTCGTGGTGAAGGATGAGACACAGAATCCCTCTTGACTGACGTCACTTTCAGTTTATTGACACGATAAACATCCAAACACGCACACAGAAACGTGTAGACTTAAGCTAGAGATATACATGCTGTTAACTACGCGTTTGCGTACGCATCATGGCTGCTTCGCGTGTCCTGCGTCGGTTTGGCGCGTAGGTCTTGCACGTCCTACAAAAGTTAACGCGACGCGTACTCGAACGTTGTCTACACAAACGCATGGGCAAACAGCAAGTATGTTTCCAGCCTTGTTCGCTACGCCGCGTTAACTTTTGGAGGACGTGCAAGATCTACGCGCCAAACCGATGCAGGATACGCGAAGCAGCCATGATGCGTACGCGAACGCGTAGTATATCTCTAGCTTATCGCCCAATTCAAAAACAGCAGCGTCTCTCCGATGAAGATGCAGATCTGAGGGAGAAGGAGAGATGAGATGTTTAATGTGCCCCCACCCCGGTCTCACAGTGAAAGACCATTCAGTTCCTTTTGCTGAGATTATTCTGACGCTGTAGGCCAGTGACAGAATTAGCTTCTCCCCATCCACTGAATCATAGCTTTTAGACAACGACGGACACTGCGCGAACACACATTAAATAGACAAACCACATAATGATCACGAAACGAGCCACAGGTGAGACCAATTAACACACTCAGACACAACCAAACTCATGAAGATCCACAGAGGACTAGACATAGACAACATAAACACACGCCCAAAGGGGAGGGGTCAGGGGCTGTAGTGTGACAGGTAAAGCAGAACTTGTGCATATGCTTGTAAAAATGTTAACATAAACATAACATTTTAAACTCCAGAATTATACTATTAATATATAAATTAAAAGTTAAGCATGACTCAATGACTTGATCTTATTATGCACTTGGAGCAAGATATAGTAAGTATTAGTACTTTGTGGCAAAAAGATGTAAAAAGTAAAGTACAAGTATAAATATGAATGTACTTAGTCTTAGACTTCTGTTTATACTTTTCAGTATAAGCCAAGTATACTTCAGTATACTATTCTAAGACTAACTATGAATGTACTTAGTTTTAGACTTCTGTTTATACTTTTCAGTATAAGCCAAGTATACTTCAGTATACTATTCTAAGACTAACTATGAATGTACTTAGTTTTAGACTTCTGTTTATACTTTTCAGTATAAGCCAAGTATACTTCAGTATACTATTCTAAGACTATACTATGAATGTACTTAGTTTTAGACTTCTGTTTATACTTTTCAGTATAAGCCAAGTATACTTCAGTATACTTTTCTTAAGTATCTAAAATATAGTTTATAAAAAGTAAACTTCAAGTATACTTCCTCAGTTTTAGTACAAAATAAGTATACTCATAGTACACTTGAATAAACTTCTTTTTGGTAAGGGTATAGCTAAAACCTGATCCAGCCAATTAGTTTTGACAAGGTATTATTAAGCAGGACCAGGTGTGTAGTGAGGTTTAGCGCTAACATCTGGTATGCAAATCTCAGCTCATGTCTGATTTGAGGGTAATTTTAGATTTCATCTCATTAGGTAAAATTTCTTTCACTAATTATAGAAGTTTTGCCTTAGACACTTTTACAGCCGCCTGCACTCTAAGGCATGTGCACACTTCTTGAGGGATTATGTATTCTGAGATGTGAAAAGGAGAAAGAGGAGTGTTGAGTAATGTGAAGTAATGTAAGAATTAATAATGTAGTAATGTGTAAGAGTTTATGTAATGATATAAGGACATGTAATGACCAGAGAGATAAAGGGGCCAAAATTCTTCATTTGACTGTTAAGGATCAGTGTAATAGGGCTTAATAAAGTCAGTCAGATATATGAACTACATTTCAATATTCAAGTAAAGCCAGAAATATGACATTCTAAAAATGTACGTGAAAACTGCAGTAGTAACATACTTAAGTTCTGTGTGTTTTTGAGAGAATTGTTCAAACTAAACCAGTATTGTGTTACTGTGATATTGTGATAAAAAATAATGCTGAAAAAATAATGTTCTGCCACATTCAAGAAATATATCTGGCTACACTCCCCACCCTGCCTGAATTTGTGGGTTACTGAAACAGCTGCACATAAGAAGATTAGACAGGAATTAACGTCATTCTTTTGTTGTTATAGGAATAAATTGATATTTGGTTTTAATCATAGTGAGGGGGAGGATAGCATCTGGGAAAACCACATTGTTCCCTGAGAGCCCAGAGAGTTTCACGAGGAGCTTCCAGCCATACACACGCTTGTTTTCAGTCAAACTTGGAAACTTGGAACACCCAACCAGAGGATTTTCAATGTCAGCATTGCCAAGTTGTCTTGTAAACATGGTCACCCAATGTTGTTTGAGGACACCAAGTTAAGCGTGCCAAGACATTATGAAGAATGGAATATGCTTAGAGATGCAAGGGTTTGCTGGATGAGGGGTGCAGTTACACGCGCTCAACCCACGCCGGATGCTCCAAGGCCAGGGAGCTGTGCTGTCTCTCCTCCATGGAGTCTCTGGAGCTCCAGCCCCCGTCATGAACCTGTCTCAGCGGGCACTGAGAGTGTTGTGCTTGGCCTGGCTATGGCCCGTCCCCTTGCTCAGTGAGAGCCACCGCAGACACACGGAAGCCTCTCTCGGGGAGAACGCACACACACGCAACAAACACAGAGGGTGAGGATAGTGCTGGTTTACTTACATTATGTCGGTGTTTGATGTTGGTGTGCAAGTTACTGATATTAACTAACTGTCATAGCAGTCTTGTGTGTGCTGCAAAAGATTGAAAGTTTATGCATGTTTTATACTGTGACTGCAACTCCTTTCGCATCTGTAAAAGCTGAATTGGACTGGCTCTTGTCTCCTGAGGGAGCAGAGCTGTGTCCTAAATCTTAGTGTGTATAATCTGCAGACGAGACGACACAGTTCCTCACGGGACTGTCAGTGCGGTTTGCTGCTCATTCAGGATAAGGATTTGGCTCCAGCCACTATGACAGAAACGGAAAAAACACAGATAATGATCCTGATCACGCCAAAGGTTAATAGTTGGCACGGCCTTTAGGCTGCCAATTAGAAGGTTGTGGGTGTGACTTCCAGCCCTGTTGTGCAGCTGCTGTTGGGCCCTTGATCGACGCCCTTAACCCTCTCAGCTCCAGGGGCACCATGATTGACCCTCTGCTCTGACCCCAGTACTGTACACCTGAATACGTTTATATGACGAAATAAAGGCATTACGACTGGCCTAGATCATCTTCTCTGTTGTAACCTGATCTTACAAGGTTTTTTGGATGTTGTTAGAACTTCAGGGGTAAGCAAATAGTGTACAGATGACTGGGCATTTATAACATCACAGTCACTCTGGACATAAAGTTTCACAAAGAGGTAAACACAATTTTTTTGGAAATTTTATTAAACAATTTATTTTAACAATTCATCACATACTAATGAGTGAAGGTAAATGTACATATGTGAATGTAGGTAGGGGTACGTTATGCATATATCTATGGCTGCTGATATGTGACTGCGTCCTGTATTATTTAGCTGATGCTTCTGTGATATTTTTTTCTAATGACTTCTCTCAGGCAGATAGACTTTAAAATGAAAAAGTCTGACAGCACCAAGTCTCTGCTGATAAAATCGGAGCAGCTTCTTCGCATTGAGGACCACGACTTTGCCATGAGGCCAGGCTTTGGAGGTCAGCAAAACTTATTTCCCCATCTCCAAGGTGACATGAAATGACTAAGATGCAACTTTCTGTCATCTAGAGATTGGACTCTCACCTCAGTTAAGGAAATGGAGGTGTGTGTCTTCACCTCATTTGTGGTAGGCTATATGTGTGTGTGTGTGTGTTTGAGCTTATAAATCCTTTTTTTAGCTCATTTGTGATGACCTACTTTTTACATTTTATACTAGTGAGTAGTGGGGAGTTAAAAGAGATGTGTGTGTGGTGATAGAGAGAGAGATTATCTGACTGAGAGGCTGGATACGTGAGTTAGACTGTGTAGTGGCATTGTACACATCTCTCTTGATAACTCGAAATAAATTTGTTGGAAAACAACGCTGATTCAACACTATGAGTCCGACTGGATCCAGACATACAGTGGGGAGCTGACATTAGACAATGGTAGTACACCCTCCAGGTTAGTTTCAGTCATGGTGTTTTAGAACATGCTTGTACAAGCAGTTCTGACCCCTGAGTGGATGGACCTCCAGCAATGGAGTCAGTGAGAGGAATGTGAGTTAAAGGAATGTAAGTTAGAGCAATGTGTGTTAGAGGGCCACGAGGGCCACATCCTGCAAGATCATCCTTCATTTTTCTTCTTCTTTCTTCTTCCTGCTTTCAGATTCTGACATGTTTAAAAACATCTAGAAAAATGTAGATTAAAAGATTACATAAATGCAACGAAAAAGGCAAATATTTAACAAACATGTTTAGCAAACGTGGTATAGTGTACCGTTGCTATTACAATGAAGAGGTTGTGTGGTGCAGAAGCCTTGGAGAGTTGGCTTGTGTGTGGCCACAGTTTGTCCTTATGGGGAGATGAAAACATTTATCTTTATCTTCCAATCCACAAGAGAGTACACAGTACATCAGTAATCACAGCAAAATGATTGATATAGATAGCATTTGTCTATACAAGATAATCCTACTTATACCACAATGTCGGTCTCCTATGGGAAATGGAAACATGCCTCACACACTTCCAGGAATGTTTGGATAGATTAATGTCTTCTGCTGAACTCTCACTGGGAGATATTTACAAAATTATAGAGAAGGATGCACAAAACCAGACAGAAGAGACAGAAAAACAAACAGCACCATGTTGGTATGAAGCCAGACTGACTCTGTCCGCACAGTAGTGTCACACCACTCCACTCCTTCTCTGTACTAGTGTATAGTGTATACATTATATTTAATAAACCAGCAGTCTGTTCATGCATAACCATATAGCCATTCAATTTGGTGGTGAATAATACTCACCGTAAAGTAAATGTCTTTGCATTTTCAAAACAGTTTCCTTAAGCCATGGCCTGCTTCTTCAGCCTGTAAAATTACACACTTTGCCTGCATTATCCAGGACATTAACTGTTCTGATATCAGAAAGCAGTTTGTAGATTTGGTGTAAATTTGCTGTTGTTGGACAGCACACGTGGTTCATAGCAGTATATATTAATAACCTCTCAAGTGGACAGGGGTATGTATAGCATTTTGCCCTCTTGTACAGTCTTAAAAGAGTAGCCCTAAGTCATTTTACCACCAAAACATAGCAGAAAAATGCCACTCACATAAAATGAAGAATAAGATTGTTTTATAGTCTCTCAGTGAACCAGTTTATGCTCCATAAAGCACAAACAAGTGGGTGGGAGAGCAGGTCCCTACATTTGAGTGACAATATTTTAAATAGATTTAGAAATGTCTGATGTACTCCAGACTACTAGGAGTCAGTGGAATTGCTGCTTGATAACTTGAGGAAAAATCATTGGAAAAAATTGCTACATGCTTCTTTAAACAAGAGGTTGGAAATATTTTAAACATAGACCTGCATGTCTGTGTTATTTCCTAGGGTCAGCAATTCCAGTAGGCATTGATGTGCAGGTGGAAAGTATTGACACCATCTCCGAGGTCAACATGGTAACGATCCACCATGCTTAAATGTGTTGTGATATGTGAACATAATCTGTAGTCAAGATGAACCTAAAGTTTACCAATCTGTTAACTACTGTGCTACACATATGTAGACATGGCAGTAAAAACTCATTGTGTAAGTAATGATTGTACAGTGATTTCACTGCTGTTTTAAACATAGACGACACACATTTCTTTGCCCAGAAAGGTGAGTAAGGAGGACAATTCAAGTTCAGTTAACAGCAAGATTTGGCTAAGCCCTGGAGTTACCAGGTCTCCAAAATAACAGCTACCTGCTAGAACAAAAGCCACTGCCATCAACAGTGGTTTACAGAATAAATATAAAAAAAACTGATATCAGTTTTAAAAACTGATAGCCTTTACCAGAACTGCTCTGAGCAAGTCTCCCTTTATTACTCATTCTTTTGTGCATTTCTACTCAGCTACACATTCCTGTGTGTGTGTTTAGGACTTCACCATGACCCTTTATTTGAGGCACTACTGGCAGGACGACAGGCTGGCCTTCCCGTCCACTAACAATAAAAGCCGCACGTTTGACTCGCGTCTCGTGAAAAAGATCTGGGTGCCTGACGTCTTCTTTGTTCATTCGAAACGCTCTTTCATTCATGACACCACCACGGAGAACATCATGTTGAGAGTGTACCCAGACGGCAACATACTCTACAGTGTCAGGTACAGTCCAGCACACGGGCTCCTCTCTGACGAGGCTCCGCCTGTCACGTACTCTCTCGTTGTGTTGAGACGCATGCTCCGCCTGTCACGTACTCTTTACATTTACAGCATTTAGCTCTTATCCACAGCGACTTTGCATCTGATCACAGAGGGTTGTCCCTCTCACATGCTCAGTGTGAGGAGAGAGTCGTGCAAGGAGTGGACAAGATGTTTTCTTCTCTGTCGATTGATTAAGCGTAGGAGTTTTGATCTTCATTCAGAGTTTATCTCAAGTGCTTTGAACCTGCACACACATTTGACATTTACACTTTATCGGGTGTGCCTATGACTGAGATCCTGTGTGTGAGAAATGTACTTTGCACCTCTGAGTCACTATTATGTTTGCTTTAAGCTGTGTATCACTGTATTTATCACTTGTAAAGTAATATATACTCACCATCGACCAAGAAACTATTAGACTTTTTCTTCAGTGCTTTCAGACAGAGTCCATGCCAGTTTCCACACATAATTAGTGTTAGACTTCTTTAGTGTGTAATTAGACATAATTAGTGCTAGATATCTAACCCTTTAGCAATGATCTCACCACTTTTGTTTGGGTGGCGGACCATTTTCAACTCAGTACAAAACCTCCAACAATGCAGCTGTGTCTGAAAATCTGTGTGTAGCAGCTTGGCCCCAACAGCCATGCCTCTGGTTCACCTCCCACATAACCGGAATCTGATGGTCCTGTGGTCAGAAACCAGTGTGGAGAGGATACAGGTCAGAGCATGCCAACAGATGAGTTATGGTTTGGAACCAGTCCTGCTGGATTTTAAAAAATCTAAAAAAAATAAATAAATCTAAAAGCAAAACATGTCAAAATTGAGCAGGTAATTTAAAATATGAGGCTGCACCTTGTTTAAAGCAGAAGAAAATTAGCAGATAAAATGCTCGTAGATGAATATTTGTTAAGGATATTTTGTCAGTTCCAGTAGAGTTGTGCTTTGTTGCAGAATCACAGTGACTGCTTTGTGCTCCATGGACTTCAGTAGCTTTCCTCTAGATACACAGAACTGTTCTTTGGAACTGGAGAGTTGTGAGTACTATGTTTTTGTGTGTGTTTGTGTTTGTGTGTGTGTGTGTGTGTGTGTGTGTGTGTGTGTGTGTGTGTGTGTGTGTGTGTATTTGTAATTAATAATTAATATAATATGTACTCTGGTGGTGTATGTTTTGATTTGGCACACTACACACCAAGCCTAACCTTTTTCAAGCCCGAATGCACATTCTTTTTATTCTTTCAGTAAAACATTCAGGTCATATATAAACATTCAGGTCATATGTAAACATAGCGACAAATACAGACATGAAGCTATGCTCTGACAAGCAAGATAGTTCTGAGGTAACCCTCAGTGCATATCTTTCTGTCTCTATTCTCTTCTGAGGGGACCTAAGAGATCTGAGGGTGGACTGCTCTGTCCTCTCTGCCTAGACATGCTGTTTCTTTGAAGGGGAAACCTGTCTCATCTCACCTCTGCTCCTCTCTGTGCTATCTTGCAGATGCGTACAATGAGAATGACCTCATGCTCTACTGGAAGAATGGGAACCACTCATTAAGGACTGATGAGATTGTGCTCTCTCAGTTTTTTATTGAAGAGTTTCACCCCTCCTATGGGCTAGCCTTCTACAGCAGTACAGGTACGTTTGTCCTGACGTGCGCCCTGCTCTCCAACTTTCATTCTCCTGCTGGGCTCAATTATAGAACCTCTAGGAGGGACTTCAAATAGAAGCTGTTCTTTGACACTCTGGTCCCAGTATCAGACACTCATGTATGCACAGGTGTGTATTTGGGGGGGGGGGGGGTATACACTGTGTGAAAATTGAGGAGCCCTGTGAGATATCCCAGCATGCTTGGCTGCAAAGGTGAGCAGCATAAATTAATCTAGTTAACTAAGGGATAGAGACCTCCAATGGTGGCCTCTGTAGGTGGGAGAAGCCAGCGTGCCATAATGGGGGAGATGGATGGAGAGATGGAGAGAGAGGGATGCAGGATTCTCCATGGAGAAAACAGAGAAGTTTGAAAACATAAATACAGAGAGGTCAGGGCAGGGTTTCGGGCATAGTCTTTCTTCCAGACTTCAGTCATAATGTCATATAGTAGCCAGAAATGTTCTTTCATTCTCTTGCTCTTAATAAACTTTGCTTTCATAATAGTAAAAATTTAATCTGACAGTACAAACTCTCACCCAACCCCCTCTATCCTGTGAGAGTTCACATATCACTGTGCTGTCTGTTATGTCTGCTGGGATCATGTGCATTTTGTTTTGTTTCTCTCTCTCTCAGGCTGGTATAACAGACTCTACATCACCTTCATCCTCAGAAGGCACATCTTCTTCTTCATGCTACAGACCTACTTCCCTACCATGCTCATGGTTATGCTCTCATGGGTCTCTTTCTGGATCGACAGGAGGGCCGTCCCTGCCCGAGTTTCCTTAGGTATCACTTTCTGGGAAGCTGCTAAATTTTGGTCCCAATTCAAAATTCTATATTAGCTAGCAATTCTTGCAAATCATGGTCATTTTCTTTATGTAGAAGAAAATATTTAATTTTGAAAAATCATGCAGAAATCCTTTAAATCATTGAAAAATCAATAGTTTAAGGAAGTATATGCTAAATGAACTGACTTTAATTGTATGTTAAAGTAAAATCCATCCATCCATCCATCCGTTATCCTGCATTTATCTGGGTCCGGGTCACTGGGGCAGTAGCCTAAGCAAAGTGGCCCAAGTCGCTCGGATTCAGATTGGTGAGGCCTTTCCTCCCAATCACGCCCTTCCAGGTCTTATTGTCATTGCGCACGTGAGCATTGAAGTCCCCCAACAGAACAATGGAATCCCCTAGTTGGTATCTCTAGTCTAGTCTAGTTGGTATCTCTAGTCTAGTCTAGTTGGTATCTCTCAGCCTTGCACACCAGCTCTGGCTCCTTCCCAACCAGAGAGGTTATGTTCCATGTCCCAAGAGCCAGCTTAAGTAACCAAGGATTGGTACACCAAGGCACCCGCCTTCAGCCACCGCACTCCCCACAATGCACCGTACTCCTAGGACTACCTCTCCCACAGGTGGTGGGCCCATGGGAGAGTGGACCCATGTATCTCCTTCAGGCTATGCCCAGCCAGGCCCCATGAGTAGAGACCCGGCCACCAGGCGCTCGCCAAAGAGCCTCTCCCCTGGACCTGGCTCCAGGATGAGGCCCCAGTAACCCTGATCTGGGTGAGGGAGTCTGTGTCCTGCTAATTGTGATTTCCTTGGGTTTTTTTTGGATCACTCTTTGTCTGGCCTATCACCTAGAACCAATTTGGCTTGTGAGACCCAACAACCTAGCTCTTAGGATCATGTAGGCACACAAACCCCTCCAACATGATAAGGTGGGGATCCATGGAGGAGTAAAGTAAAATCAATTGCAGATAGTTAAGAAATGCATAAAATGAATATTCTGTTTCTCAGTGCACCATGATGGTTTTCAATTCTTCCACAAAAGTAATTGGCAGCATTAACACAGGTGTAAGCCCATAATGTGAACTGTGTCTGTTTGAATAGAGGTAAACCCACAGTGTGAACAGACTCTGTGTGAATAGGTGTAAACCCACAGTGTAGGCAGACTTTATGAGAACATCATTAAAAGAAGCAGGCCAAACTGTTATTACTGTTTTTTTGTTGTTTTATTTATATTTGTGTGTTGCAATGATCACACCGATACTCAAGAAACCTGGCACTGATCCTAGCCAACTACCAGTAATTCATTAAGGACCTATTTCTAATCTCCCACTTTTAAGTGCTGGAAGGTGTTGTTGGTTCTACAAAATACCACTGTCAATCTTTGAGTCTTTCCCATTCGGTTTCCATCTTCTACACCGCAGTGTGACAGGTTACACAACAGTGAGTCAGGTTACACAACAGTGAGATGGGTTATATAACAGTGAGATTACATCCAGTCTCTCAGGAAGGCTCCACTCTGAGGCTAAACATAAATAAGAAAGGCATGTGAAATGAACACACATTATCACATGATGACTAGAGTTTGACTACAGGCATGTATGGCCACTAACAGGTTGCTGGTGTAACCTGATCCTTTCCTTGTGCAGGTATCACCACCGTGTTGACCATGTCCACCATAATCACAGGCGTCTCAGCATCCATGCCACAGGTCTCCTACGTGAAGGCTGTGGACATTTACCTGTGGGCCAGTTTCCTCTTTGTGTTCCTGACTGTCATTGAATATGCGGCCGTCAATTACTTCACCACCGTGGAGGAAATGAAGAAACTGAAGAGCAAGGTCAGACAGACAGGTTCAGACAGACAGACAGGTTTAGACAAACAGGTTCAAACAGACAGACAGGTTCAGACAGACAGACAGGGTCAGACAGACAGACAGGTTCTGTCAGACATTTTCAGACAGACAGGTTCAGATAGACAGGTTCAGACAGACAGGGTCAGACAGGGCTCCATTCCTCAGCAGATCTCGTCTTTTTTTATTATGCTTGCTTTGTATTCAGATATGGGCTCACAGTCCCCACTTTCTTCTAGCCAATCTATACATTGGTGTATGTGCTATACATGGGATTGCACAGTTGAATACATTTCAGAATTGATATTAGGGTTTCTTTTCTGACTCTCTAACCATCCATATAACAAACTAATCTAAATTGCTTGTGGGTGTTATCACAAACTCAGTGTCTCCACCTACTGTTTTGCTTTAGTTAATACTCTCAGAAAATGGATTTTTAAAGTATATTTAACACATATCTTTGTGATCACATTAACACAAAATGTTAAAACAAACCTGAGGCGTTTATACCACGTTATCCCGCCCTTCTTATAACAGATGCTCCAGATGCCCGTGTCTTATGATGCAACCCAGGCCATGGCATATGATGGCTGTTTCCATGACAACGACACTGACCTCTCGCCTTTCCCAGAGTTCTCAATCAACCCCAACACACAGCAGGCAGCCCCACCCAGGAACTTATCTGCAGAGGCTCCACCCACAGAGGGCACCAGGCTATGGAGGAAACGCTCAGTTCGTCACAACATCAGTTACATAATGAGCAACAGCTACATGATTGATTCCTACTCCCGAATCGCCTTCCCCCTGTCATACCTGCTTTTCAACATTATTTACTGGTCTTTGTACTCCTGATCATTTTGTTCTTGATCGATATTTCAGTCATGCTTATTACTAAATTACTTAACCACCTTGAAGCTTGTTAAATTAACTATTTGCCAATTGTGATTTACACCCAGACTGGAATTTGTCCTCTGCATTTACCCATCTGTGCAGTGAAAACACACACTAGTGATCACTAGGGGGCTGTGAATGCACACGTGCCCAGAACTGTGGGCAGCCCTAGCCCCAGACCCCAACAGTAGGGGTTAAGTGCCTTGCTCAAGGGCACTTCATGGCCTAGCAGGGAATCAAACATACAATCCTCTGATCACAAGACAAGCACAACCATCCTAACCACCAGACCATGACTGCCCCTGTGTGGATGTATCAATGAAGGTAATGCCATCTGGAAGGGTGCAGTGGGGTTAGGGTACCTAGAGCTGAAATCAACATCTTGCTACTTGCTTTTTGGGTTTTTATTTATTTATTTATTTATTTTTGTCGTCATGTACACTTTATTGTATATTTTTTGTCGTATGCACTTAGTTGTACATTTGATTTAGAATAATTTCCACCTAAATAAATAATAAATTTCAGACAATTATTTTAAAGTGCTATGAACAGGAGGATAATTTTTTTATTAATATTAATTTATTTGGTAATATTATTTAATGTGTGTGTCACGGATCACCTCCAGACCCCTCCTTGTGGGTGTGTTGTTACGTCGTCTGCGTCTGGTTATGTCCATGTTTGTAGTTCCATGGGTGTGGGTCGTTTGTGAGCGTGTTCTTTGGTCTCACCTGTGCCTCGTCTTGTGATCACTGGGGAACAGAGCCGGAATGGCTAATCGGGAGATTTGGGAGGATTCCCTATGGGCCAGCTCATGTCAATCTCTAGTTTGGGCCGATTGGGAGGGAAAAATAATTTTGGGCCGGATTTGGGCATGAAACTCCCGGGCTGAAAAAGGGGCCCATTCCGGCCCTGCTGGGGAATGTGTAGTTCACCTATTTAATGTGTGTTGGCGCAATGTCTCGTGCTCGTCTTTGTTTAAAGGTCGTGCCTGTGTGTGTGTGCTTGATATGTTTAAGAGTAGTGTGCGCTACTCGCTCTGGACTCCACCACTGTTTGTAGTAATAAAGTCTGTTTCACCGTATTGTGCTCTGCCGTGCCTGCCTCCTCCTAACATCACAGTGTGCTGTGTACATGTGTAATTGTGTGTAAATGTGTACTTAGGTAAGACATTGTGACAGGCAGGGAGTGCAAAATAAAATGGAAGCGATCACGCCAAGTCTCAGGGAAAAAGGAGGGTTTAATGAAGAATGTGTGCAAACCAAAAACCTGTGACTCGATCCGAATTAAGGATATAATAATCAGCAGTCAACTGGTACAAAGACAAGACATATATAGACAGACAAGCGACCATCAGGTGAGGCGGATCATAGGCCCCGCCCACCTGAGGGACGAATACAACACAACAAAAACAGGACAACTGCTGCTGTGGACAGGGGCGACCGGCAGGGGTATGTGTATGGCTGTATGACAAAAGTATACAAATACACAATACCTCATATGCTGGCCGATTTATTTTGCCATTTAATCTAGCATTTTTACTAGCATTTTCAGTTTTATTTTGAATGCGGTTTGAATGTAGAACGTTCCATTCCTCAAATGACTTCCAGCACACTCTCTTGGCACTCATTCAGGACCACATGCCATTTCACAGCTTTGGCACACAGCTTATTTACACAATTTAATTTCACCACAGCATGTGAAAAGCACACACACTCAACCAAGACCCTAAACGTGTTGATTTGTGTGCATAACTCAAATGCGTCTTCTTCTCTTACAGATACCCGTGTTATAGACGACTTGGTTCTCCATGGTGCTCATCACTATTACCCACGTTCAAACTGGAGTCCTTATTGAGCGTTTTCTCAGGATGTTTATTAACTACAATTTCAAAAGAAGAAAAGAAAAAACAGATCAAATAGTGCATAGTACAAACCGCTAAGTGGTTGTAAAATCCACAATGTTTTGTAGTGTTTCAGCCTCAGATTGAGCATTCAGTTTTCAAACATCTTAATGATAAACTACAGTATTAGTAATAAACCCACTACACCACATAACAATTTTTTCAGATATGTGACTACAGATGCAGACCTGTCTATTTGCTCAATTCTCCTTTCCTTTAGCTTAAATACTTTGTTTAGAGTGTTGTTTAGACTACAGATATGTAAGAGCATAGATAATACTTTATACAGCTAGAACATGTTTCATTATGGCAGTGTTTACTTCATGAAAGTGTCACGCAGTTCTTTTCTGTTCTAAAGTTTTGTCACTATAGAATCAATGTACACTGAAGTATTTGATTTGGTGTTGATTTGGAGACACACAGAGAGAGAGAGATGTTACCAGTAATGTTCTTTGAGAAGGAATAAGACATCTGGGCCAGTGATGCTGCGATTGAGATTGTGACCCTACTGAAGACTGCTTGAGTTCTTTCTGTAAATAGATCACACACACAGTGTAAACTGAAAAGCCTTCAAAGATCCAGGCACAGAGATCTCACACATACATGCTCAGATATGATAAAAGCAACATCCAAAATTGGCTATGTAGAATAGCTGTGTGTGTGTGGAATATTCAGTTCTCATTAGCCAGTAAAGATATTTAGAGCTCTGTTTCTTGTCATAAAACATCACTAAACTCTAATAATAGGCCTCTGCTATAGGCAACCATTTAGCTATGACACTGACGGACACTTTTCACAGAGTAAGCTTGTAACAGGCTGATAGAAGAACAACAAAACCATTGTGTCAAATATTTGGTTTCTATTAGTTTCTAAGGTCATAATGTACAGCCAGTGAGGCATTATGGCAAAATAATAAATTTGGTGATAACCACTTACTAACTGAATCCCATACATAATGTTTGATAAGCTATGTAGGACACACCTGAAAATTTTCTGAATTTCCCAGAGAACAGGAATACTCTCCACTGTCTTCTGACATTGTGCTTTGCAGCACAGTGGAACACAAAGAAAAGGAACCCTGCAGAAACAGTGAAGGACTTTTAAATCACCTCTCACCCCCCCCCCCCCCCCGTACTGTTAAATATATATAAATAATTTATTTACAATTGTGTCATCTAGTATCTATAATTAGTAACTATAATTAGTATAGTTGCATAGACTGATCCAGTGTAAATGTGTTTACAGGGACTGGTACAGGGCAGAACTGAACTGTGAAACTATAATATTTCGAATATAGAGTAGGAGAGCTCTCCATGTGGTGACTTTGAGTTCAATTATTAACTCCTTATAACCAATTCTATTTAATCTGGAAACTGGGGTGAGCTATTTTTCGTGCCATACAAAATGTATACAGAAAAATGTAAGAACATGCAACATTTTGAATGCTTACCATGCAGTGAGTTACAGATGGTGAACAGGTATATGAAGGTGAGGTTAATGGGCTCCCACGTAAAGAAGGCAAAGCCCCAGGTGAGGCCTAGAAGAACAGCAAGTGAGATAACACTACAGAGTTTGTGCAGTCTGGCCCGATTCAGAGCATCATGGGGGCTTCGCCTTTTAATGCGACTTATCAAGACCATCACCACAACGAACATGCCAAAGGTCAGCAGGAAGACGACGCACAAGTACGCCATGGTTGTAACGTAGAAGGTCACACTCTTCTCCATCCAGCAGCTAGGTGCATGAGGACAGTGAGGTTATATTAGAACATAAAAGCATATGTTTAAAAAAAGAGAAAAGTATAATTTGCAAAAATCCTAGCTTGTAGGTCTTGACTGTAGGGTATTGCTGTCAATATAAATGGTTAAGATCAATTATACTTACAAGTAATTTTGAGATGTGTTTCCTATCCTCGTGTAGTTGGTCTCGTTGATGCTTAGGACAATGATGACCACAACCAAGGGAATGCCTTGGAGAATTAGAGTATTTTATTATTTCCTAAGTTTCTACTCATAAAAAAAGGTGAGATTAAAAAATGTAAAAGTTAAGAAAACCTATCCACCTACCCCAGCCAACAATTCCTATCTTTATCATGAAGTTATGAAAATAGCTATTGAACACCTTGACAATGGTCAGGTACATGTATACAGCCTGCAGAGCCATCCAGGTTAAAGAGGCCAACAGGAAGTAGTGTAGGAAGAAGGCGGTGGAGATGCAGAGGCCCACAGCGTTTGTGTACAGCGACAGCCAAGAGTCCAAGAGGAACACCAGATTGAGCATCAGCAGAGCCAAGCACAGATGGATGAGGATCTTGGATGGGATATCTTTACGCAGTTTCCTACAACAACAGCATACTGGTCAATACCATTATATAACTTTTAAAACAAACAGCCTGTGTAGCCCTGTGTTTTATTCTCTAGAAGACATTAAATACTGGATGTGTCATAATTTTCTGTGGCTTAACAAAACCACTGATTGTTTTTTGTTTATTTTTAGGAATACTTGTGGAAGCTTTCTTGATGTTCCTGGAAAAAAATCTACCACCTGAAGAAATCACACCAACATTCAGCACTAATATCCAAGGTATGTGACATGCTCTCAACAGCTCACAGTAAAAAAAAAAAAACCTTCATGTTTTTTATGTCCACTTATATTATATCTTTTATTTTATTTTTAGACTATATACATATAGTCTAACACCTTATTTTTGTGCTGCTGTTGGCAATTAATTTAAAGAAAGCATTGTACATGTCTGTCAACAAAGTAAACATTTGATATTTTATATATTACAAATACACCAAAGAAGTTAATTATTTAAAGGGTCCTTTACATTATTAATATATTCATATATAATTATATTATGAAGATTAAACAAGAAAAATTGTATTATCATTCAAGGTGTGCCTCTGACTTGTATGCAACTCACTCAAAGCCCAAGTAGGTGATGAGTGTGATGCAGAGACTGCACACAGAAAGACTGCAGCCAATATAGGAGATGAAGGTCAGGACGGTGTTCTGCAGGGAATCACTCACATCTGAAATGCTCTACAAGGGAAAAGATCAGTCAACTTCTCTGAAATAAATATGTAGTCCTAATCAATACATAAATACACAATGAACCCCGTAAAAGGCACATAGCCTGACAAATGATAACATACAGGAATAGAGTGACAGAAAAAGCGTGCACGAGAGAGAGAAGGGAAAGCTACAATTAAACCCAACCATATGCCAACAACTGCATAAGAGGGTTAGACAGAAATGAGAGTTGAGATGGTCTTCGGCAAGAACACACCTGGACACCCCTGGTATATGCACATACACTATATTTCCAAGGAGCTCAGTGAATTCCAGCGTGAAACTGTGATAGGATGCCACCTGTGAAATTTCCTTGCTCACAGTCAACTGTTAGCTGTATTACAGTATAAGAAAATGTAAGTGTTTGGGAATGACATCAACTCAGCCATGAAGTGGTAGGCTACATAAACTGATGGAGTGGGGTCAGCAAATGCTGAAGCACAAAGTGCGAAGTATTGCAATTATTGGCCCAAGTATTGCATGACGTTAACGAGACAAGACACAGGAGAGACAGATAAATGCACGCACATTGAACCATACCCAAAGTAAGTACATACATCAACAAGAAAATATGCAGACTACACGTACACACACTCAGAGGGAGGGGTCAGGGTCTGTACTGTGACATTGGCATCTTACATATGTTTACAGTAATTTGTCATGTCAGATTTACCTGTTTCTTGGCAAAGCAAAATGAATTACTGATACATTTAAATTTCTTAACTGTAGATTCTACAGATTATAATGTAAAATTGCTTTAAATATAAAAAAGTTAAATTATGGGTTATTAATATCTGTATCAGCCACGACCAGGTGCCAATTATTGGTTATCACATCGGCCAGTATCGATGCCGTTGTCCCTAGAGGTGTCAATTCCAGGTTCAGAGATTAAAAGTCCTCACCAGGATTTTGCTCAGGCTTCCTGGATTGTGTTGATTCCACTAATTTTACCTGGATTGCTAATTAGAAAATCTAGCAAGCTTGAGCAAAATCCTGGTGAGGACTTTTAATCGCGGCACCTGGAATTGACACCACTAGTTGTCCCATCACATCCATGTGTTACAGTCAAATAGACCTAGACTAGGTAGTCACATTTTTTAGTGATAATTCTATGCCAGGAGAGAGTCAGTGCTCACCATCAACACCCCAAAACCAGTGAGGTGGTTACAGCTGCACACCGTCTCCTTGTCAGTGCTGTTCAGCACACTGCAGCCTTCAGAGCTCCATCCACCAGAACCACCTGCCAATCATCACATCACTTAAGGAATCAACAATGTCCGCAGGCAAATTACACAAAAAACACTGGAAAGGTGAAATAAGTGTTTACAGCAGTGTTATGCTGCAGATTGATGATGCGTAGGCCTCACCGTTTAAGTCAAAATCCCAAAATACACAGGACAGTGTATTGTTTTGCTGTCAAGAGAGGGATGGTGACA
Source organism: Brachyhypopomus gauderio (assembly GCF_052324685.1). Classification (NCBI taxonomy): domain Eukaryota; kingdom Metazoa; phylum Chordata; class Actinopteri; order Gymnotiformes; family Hypopomidae; genus Brachyhypopomus; species Brachyhypopomus gauderio. The sequence continues at coordinate 19,101,763 of NC_135220.1, read as the reverse complement.
CAACAGACATAGCTAGTAATTAGACAGGTTTTAATGGGAAAAATGTGTACAGGATTGGAAGGTTTATGTTTTTTGAAACTGAGATTTGAAAAATTCTCACATCATGAAGCTCAAAACATTTATGTGCCTGCCAGGATTCCTTTACTGACCGTATTGGACATGTAACTGTTTATATTTCTCAGAGTTATTATGATGTTGTCTGTCAGGTGGGAGATGGATAGGTTGGCCACGCTGGCGGACAGAACTTCACTGATCAGCATGCTTCTGTTCGGGTTGAGGGATTTGTCCTATACACAACCATGAGAGAAATGCACGAGTTTGTACAAATGAAAAGCATGTTTGTAGTTTACTGTGCAATGTCTGAGTACTGTAAGATACTGGTTACACAAATGATGCACGCCTGGAGTTATGTACTGTAATCTATACTGGTAAGTTGAAAGGTCCAGTATTTTTCCTTTCATCCATTATCTTTACCACATAATCCTAACGGGGGGCGCTAGAGCCAGTCATTAGGCGAAGGGTACACCATGGGCAGGTCGCCAGTCCACCACATGGCCAACACACACACACACACACACACACACACACACACACACACACACACACACACACACACACACACACACACCTTCAGGCAATTTAGAATGACCAATCAACCTAACACATGTCTTTGGGGGAAACCGGAGAACCTGGAGAAAACCTATGCGGGCACAGGGAGAACATGCCCAATCCAGACTGAGAATCAAACCCAGATCACAGCGCTCACCACCACACCACCATGCTGCCTGGCCAGTATTTTGCACAAGTAAATGAAACATAAGCCTACCTAACAAGTGCTCAGTGTAAGTACAGATACCTTTTGTTTAAACACAACCAGGTCACATGCAAATAAACTGCATACAGATAAGACTTTGAAAGGTCCCAGAGGGTGAGGACCTGGAAGAGCGTGCTCTTCTGGTAGAAGCTAAACTGGACTCTGGAGGCCATCTGCTGCTGTTGGGCAGTGAGGTTCTGCGTGAGGGACGCGGGGAGCAAGATGGAGCCTTGAGGAGAGAGGAGCTGTGGGCCGTCAATCTAAAATACAGCAAATGAGAAAACTTACAGACTTCTTGTTTCATATGAATGAATGAATGTATACATTTATAAATCATAAGCTAGATATCTGTGACAGCAGAACTTCAGCCACTGAAAAACCGGCCATAAATTACTTTTCTGACAATTTTCACAACAGCTTGCAGAAAGTAACAGGAAATAATTTTTCCAAAAAGCATTACTGCACACATCACATAAAGTTGCATTTTATTACATAACATCACAGATTACCACTTAATTTTGAGTCATTATAAGCGTGAGTATTGGTAATACAGAAATTACCTGCAGGTTGGAGTCAGTTATGCTAAATGTAGTCTGTGTAAAAGGAACCATATCTAAGCGTTTCACTGCCAAAGCCACAGAAGTGGATCGAATAGTCTCATTCTGTCCTTCCAAAACCAGCTTCAAGCCAACGGCATCCACCAGCCTAATGATCCTGATCAATCCAGAATGACATACCAGTAATCAAATACAAAGTCATTTACAGAACGGGGGGAACCAACAAATAAACACAGGACTACACAGCAGAGGTTAGTAAAGCCAAATAGATATAACAGCTGCACCTCCAAAATAAATGATGTATTTTAATAATACATTCCCTTATATGTCTGTGCTTGCTTATTCAAAACCAAAATGAGGAAAATGCTGGTAGAAAGGGACGTTTTCCGTGTGTTCTTTTGTTTGTTTGTTTTTGTCAGTACAGAATAGGTTTGCAATGCCCACTATAGTCTATAAGTCTATAGGTCTAAAGCACTGCTCAAATGCCAAAACTGGCTAAGATCCAACATCTAATCATTAAGCTACTTGTACATGGATTTTGCTGTGATGTGTAATGTAAGATGTGTATATAAAAAAATTTTACTTAACCTAATTGCTTTGATAATTGTCATAATAAACATTAATATGAGCAATTAGTGATCGTGTTTCAGTGATGCAATTTCCTTTTTTTCATCAAAAATCTTTTTGTTTGCTTGTTAAAGATATTTTTTGAAGAAACTAATAAATATCCTGATACACATTGTTATGATCCTGTTCACAGGTTTATCTTGTATGTGCCGTGCTTGTTATGAGAACTGTACCATAATTGACTTGCATTACATAGTGACTACACAGTAGATACATTTCCATTATTGATGTACCTTTGTGTACTGTAATTATGACAAACTTTGAATAAGCACATAGTGTCACGGTTAGCCCCACCCCCACCCGTCACTCACATCTTTGTTTTGTTTTCCCCAGTGCTAGTGTTTTGGTTTTCCATGTGTGCCTCTGCCAGCCTCTGTCTATTTGTAATCCGGCCCCCTCATTATTGTATTCAGGTGTTTGGTGTATATTAACTCAGTGTTTTGTAATCCATAGGCTGGTCTTTGTTTTTGCCTGCAGCCCGTTTTTGGTATTGTGTTTTGTATTCAGTGTCTGGTTATGGGTTGCTCTTTGTATTTCATTACGTTGTTTCGATGTTGGTTGTCTTAATGTTATGGACTTCCTTTCAGATTTGACCCAAGCTTGTTTATATGACCCTGAGTATGGAATGCCCTTTAATAAATCTTGTTCTTCTCAGCATTTGCGTCCGCTTTATTGCTCTCTGATGCCTGTGGCATTACACAGTTTTTCAGTGCTAATTGTAGCTAATTGTAATCTCCACCATCTCCATTCACAAATTACACAAATGAATGCACTATGGTTGGTTTTCCCATAAAAATTTCAAGTTATAATAACAAATATTATATAATAACAATCAAATTACAAAACTGTTTAAGAGCCTGAAACAAAGGTACACATGCTCATCTCACCTGTTTGAAGAGGATGCCAGTATCTCTGGTGATGCATCCAGCAGGTTGCTGACAGTGTTGATAACTGTGGTCCCCAGAGTCAGGTTGATGTTGGGCCCTGAAAGAAGGTTCTCTAATTCTGACAATTTGACATTATACAGATCAATGAGGTTGCTGGTTTGGGAAAGCAGATTTTGTGTAGTATATTGCGAAAGGTCTGTCGAGAGTTTGATGTTCCTCAGTAACGCAAAGATTGTAAGATGGTTACAGGTGCACACAGTCTCATTCTGAGACGTACTATTTGTGCTGCAGCCACTCGTGTTCCAATCTGAAAATGAACAGATTATAAATCATCTGGCATATAATAACCAATAGAGATAAAACAAAAACACCACAGGTGAATTTACATTAGTTATATTTAACATCGAAGTAAGTAATTTTGATTAAAGTTTTCACATAAATAATGATAATTCCAGAAGCATCCGTTATTATACATAATTTAAAACCAATTTTTTTCACAGCCCTCACTCTTTGAGTCAGAATCCCAGAATGCACAGGTATAGTTATCCTGTCAACAAAATGAAAACACAGTAAGGCTTTTCAAGACATGATAGTGTTATCAGAAAGTGATATTAAGACAAATATCATAGGCCTTCATAGCCTCTATGAAGTGTACAGTGAATTATTCTTTTTGGTCTTCCGTGTGTTCTTTTGTTTGTGTGTTTTTTATCTAACCTGAAGAGATGCTGAGTTTTGCAAGGTAATCACCACAGACTCGCTCAGGTTGGAGATGGATGTGTTGAATACACTGCAGCCCAAAATTCCACTTATCAGACTGCTATCACTTTGTACACTACCCTGTAGACAAGTATGACAGAAAAACCCAATATGTGCTATTTTTAATATAAAACATGCATTTCATGCGAGCTACAAAAGTGTGTCCCACTACACATATACTAGTTCACTTTACTGAATACTGTAATGTGAATTGAATAAAGTGTTTGGACCCTGTCTGAATTTCTGAATTTGTGCATGCGGTGCCAAATTAAAGAGTTAATTAGGATTAAGGTGTGTTTGTGAGTCTTTCTTATAGGGACCTACAGGTTATCCAGTCAGACACAGAGAAGAGAGACTCCTGAAGACCAATGAAAAAAGGTTGTGGACACATATCAGTCTGGAAAAGCTTATAACATTTCTAAGGCTCTAGGGCAGGGGTAATCAATTAAATCTTTCCGCGGTCCATTTTTGGCAGATAGCTCAGACCTTAGGTCCGGGTCCGCGGTGGCGAACGAAAGGAAAGTTGTTGAGCGGGGGGGGGGGGGGGGGGGGGGGGTGGCGAACGAAAGTTGTTGAGCGGGGGGGGCGAACGTAACACTCAAATGGGTGGTGATCGTAACGTCTGAAAATAAATTCTCCGGTTTAAAATATAGTGTCCCGTTAAAATTGTTTTGGCATTTGGGTCCGTATCCAGTTAATCAGGAATGTGATTGGGTCCGGACAGGACGGCGTTCGGGTCCGGATCCGGACCGCGGTCCGCCATTTGGTGATACCTGCTCTAGGGGTTCACCAAACATCAAAAGATGCATTCTGCCCAAATGGTGAACATCATGGTTTGGAACAGTAGTCAGTCTAGCTAGGAGCAGACTCCCTCTACCAAGAGGGACTTCCTCTACCAAAAGTGGACTGCCTCCCACAGCCTCTCCAAGAACAAGTGATAAAATCATCCAGGGCATGACAAAGAGCCCGTAACATAAAATGTTACTGGGGGCGGGTGTAAAATGGACACAGCGAGAAAAAAAGACGGATTTTAAGTGTGCAGAAACAGTCTAAATAGTCGTTTGAACTAACCTAGTGAAAACCGGGACATTAAATACATTTTTTTTTTTGCCGGGACCGAATATTAAAAAGAAGGAAAACCGGGACAAACCGGGACAACCCAGGAAAACCGGGACAGCGACGTGAAAACCGGGACAGTCCCGGGAAAACCGGGACAGGTGGCAACCCTAGGGTGTCCATTGCCTTCAGTGTTACTGAGTGGCATGAATGTTTGGCAGAGAAGCACAGATGCATTTCTTTCATAGCCTACTGCATGACATTGAATATATACATTTAAATTGCAGCATTTATTAATAAAAACATTAATAAGCATTATGGACAATGACTCAGTAGTTATGTATTAGGTTCAGATATTATGACTTGCTACCAAAGAGGAGAGCACAAACCTGGAAATGGGTGGAGTTCTGGTAGAAAAAGAATATAACTCTCTCGACCAGCTTCTTCTGCTCATCAGTGAGGTTCTTCAGAAGAGAAGCGGGAAGAGAGATGGAACCCTGGGGGGTGAGGCCCGCGGTGGGGCCTCCATCTACCTACAGAACATAAGACACCACAGAACACATTACTTGAGATAAGAGTCCTTGTTATTATAATATTTATTTGATCTACACTCATAATCAGAATAGCAGTGCTATCGTATATAACAATATAGTGGCACAGATATTAAAGACATTCCATCCATCCATCCATCCATCCATCCATTTACATTATCCAGGTCCAGGTTGTGGGTCCAGGTTAGCCTACGCAAAGAGGCCCAGGTTTCCCTCTCCCCGGCTACCTCTTCCAGCTCTTCTAGGAGGATACCGAGGCATTCTCAGGACAGCTGGGTCTTCCCCAGGGTCTCCTCCCAGTTGGTCATGCCCGGAGGAGTCCCCGAGGGACATGGTCTAATGCCTTCTCCAAATCCACAAAGCACATGTGGACTAGACAAAGGACTATGTGGACATGTCCCTTTAAGGGGACACTGTCTGCTTATTTTCCTCTCTGTATTTTCAGCAGTATTGAGCAGCACAGCAGGCATTGAGTTTCTGTAGTGGGCTGTCAATCATGCATGCTCAGCAGAACATTAAGGTCACTCCCAGACCTTTCTAAGCTAGCAATAATAAGTCAGTTTGGTTGTTCTTTAACTGTGTTTTTTATATTTCTATTATTTATTTTTATATATATAAACATTGTCAATATTTTACAATATGTTCTTTACATTTTAATGTGCTCTCACACAAAATCTTCAAGAAAACATTTAGGTAATAAGCTGTTGTTTCATCAGAAAGACTCAAAACAGCCGCAGTTCCTATTTTGAGATGATTATAACCAGTACCTTAAACCCCAGCAAACTAGAGCTGTTTATACAAACCATTTTTCTGCTTTATTTGATAAACCATTCACTTGCATGTTGCACTTGCTATGTAATTACATTCAGAGTATTTGTCAGATGCTCCACCCCAGAATAATTTGTGCAGTCTGGAACTGAACCCATGACCTATGTGTTACTAGCACTGGCGCTACCTGCTTTACCAACAGTAGGATTGCACTAAGAAAAGAGCACAGCGATGTACACAAGTAGACAGTTATTAAGGAAGATTGTTCCAGAATTGTTTTAGCATTTAATACTGATGTGTTACCTGCAGACTGGAGGCATTAAAGACAGTGAAGGAGGTGTCACCAAAGTCAGACCCGTTCACTCCTTTCACTGCCAGAGCCAGAGATGAATTGATGAAGGTTGCATTCGTACCGTTAAACTTCATTTTTTGTGCAAATGTATCCACAATATTAATAATCCTGATCAAAACAGAAGTAGGAATATGCATATGTACATTACACATTATAGCATTGCTCCCTGTTTGACTGGCTGATTAAAGAACAGAACTAAAATTACCTGTACTTATTTAAGTAATAACCTAACAACAGTAACTAAATAAAAATAAAGAGCATGTTCCAGTGATGCAATTTCCTAAAGGGGTTGGTCTTGCCTCTAACAACCAAAAATTATAAACCATAAATGTGGTTGCTAGCAGAGACATTTCTGATGTCTAATCTTCCTTCAATTATGCTGGATTTGCAAAAAAACTAAAACCAATTGGATATACAGAAAAGAAAAACACCATATCACCCCACACTATATACTTGGACTTCTAGTGACCTGACTATTATAGTTGTCTGTAAAACAAGTATTTTCAACATTACAAGGTGTTGGCTGATTTGAAAACTTTGGTTAATCTTTAAAAAATAAAAAAGATCTATTGTCATTATAAGCCATTCCCATTGTCCTTTTCATTATAAGTGTTTGGTAGAATTTTAAGTGGGCTAGTATATTACAGCAATAACAATAACATTTCAGCCTGCAACTAATAAAAACAATTTTTTTTACATTTTTCATGCTCTCTATTTAATACGCATCCTGAAACAGCTATAGTTCTTTTGCAATCTCGGATTGTCTAAATATTGTTTATTATGAAACAATAAAATCAGCAAAAAAACCAACATAAATGGCCAGTTCACCTGTTGAAAACGTCCCCTGTTATGTTTGGATAAACATCGATCAGACTACTGATGTTGGCTATGTACTGTTCCGGGTTTTGCAGACCTCTGTACAGAGAGATGTTGGTCTCCAGACTTTCCAGCATTTCTTCATGTTGGTTATATACTAATGAGTTAAAAACAAATTTTTTGTCAAAAGATTTGATATAAAGTTTCAGACTTCACTATCCCTGCTCTGGATTTTCGCTGTATTTCCAATTAATCTGACTTCTTTTTTATTTAGCATTATCCATTCGTCAAAATAGGATACATGTTGATATCTAATAATCTGGGAATTCTGATCATTGTTGTGCTTCTGATTTCTGATTGTGCTTCTGTTTTTACAATTAGACTCTTTCTGTGTGTTTCACACATACCCATTAACCCCATTGTGGTTGATGTGATATTCGTTGTCATGGTACTTGTTTCTTGCAATGTTACAATAGTTGGGAAAACTGATTCTGAATAGAAAATGTGGAATTCATGGGCAAAGTGAGAAAATTAGTAAATCTGAAAGATTTAAATTAGCTATATGTTGAACATTGGAATTCCTTGTAGCTGATACTGTTGTGGTAGGTACACTTGTGTTTTATTCCCTTTATGACACACAAGTTGGGGAAGTTGTTGCTACTGTTGTTGCGGTTGTTATTAGCCAAGGTTTCTGTCCATGCCAAAGAGGTTGTGGAGGGGCTGGAGGGGCTAAATCAAAGTACACAAACTAGTTTGAACCAGTTTCATGCAGTTTTTTAGCAGGCTGTGACTTTGATCCCTTCTAAACTCATTGTTGAAATTGTATTTCTTTGCAGTGGTGTCACAATGGTTGGTTATTTCTTCATGTTAGAAGGTCCCTCTTGGCAGAGAGAACAGCTTATTTTACCTGCCTTTGTGTGTGTTTAAGTGATACCTGTCCAACTTTTTGTGGTTGGACAGGTGCATGTGCATTTTCTAGTAATCTCAAAGCCTACTGGACCCAAGATGGTGGAACAACCTTCCATTAGCTGCTCAGACTGCAGAGTGTCTTGCTGTCTTCAACTGTAGACTGAAAACTCACCTGTTTGTTGAGTACTTGAGCACTAACTCAGAAGATAACACTTGTCCTTGTTCTTAAAGTGTTTGTTTATCTATCTATGGTTATTTTGTGCTTCTTGGTATACATTTTAATTCCTGTTTAGATGAACCTGACATATAGGCCAATAGAATAACACACAGACAAATAAGCAAACTATTACATTAACCAAGCAAACTATTACACTAACCAAGAAACAAAACTGAAACAATATTTGGCATTTACGTTTTCCCACAAACCAGGAAATGCAATATGAAACTACACAAAACTGACAATGGGGAAGCTACTGAGAACAAGGTCACAAGGCACTGAGTCTAAAAGGTTATTTAATCACATTAATTTGCAGAGGTGTCAATTCCAGGTTCAGAAAGTAAAAGTCTTCACCAGGATTTCGCTCAGGCTTCCTGGATTATGTTGATTCCACTAATTTTACCTAGATTGCACTACAGTTTTTCTCAATTGTTTACACACTAATACCGGTAATTGAGACACAATGACCACAACATGGAACTATTGTACCAACCCCCTGAACCAATTCTACTAAACTACAAGCACAATTCCTGCTTTACACTCAAATTGCGGTTCTAAAACACACTTTTTTCAAAATACTACACACAATTTTCTGCATTTGGCATAATTTTCATGAAGAAAATCTCTTGTTTTCATAAGGAACACACTGTTATTCAAAATTCTAAAGTTAATTGTCCTACTATGCACACTGACTCATCACATCAGCAAACACCTGTCACACATGTTTACAATCCGCAATCAGAGCTTTAGCATAAAATGGCAAAAAGTGAGCTCTTCTGTTTTGGAGCAATGGATGCCAACATTGGAAACAGAGCCAGAGCCAGAGGAGTGAGAGTAAGAGGAGGAGGACGGGGAGGATGAGGACGAGGAAGGCCAAGGACTGTAATCTCTGATGAGATCCGAGCCACTTTGGTTGACCATGTGGTCAACCATGGTCTAACAATGAGGGTGGCTGGGCAAAGAGTACAGCCAAATTTGAGTAGGTACACTGTAGCATCCATCATCCGGACTTTCCGTAATGAGAACAGGTAAGAAATCAACTCTCAGTAGGAAACTGCAGTACTGCATATCAATACACTCAATGAGTACAGTATTGCCTGTGGACTGTTCTGTAGGACTGTAAATATAAAGTGTTTCAAGTATTTGGGAAATGTATTCCTGCACAGTATTTACAGTATTTTACTATTTGTATTGCAGAACTGAAAGGTTACCAACACGAGGTGGACGGAAACATCTTTTGTCTCCTGAACAGGAAACTGAAATCCTGAACATGGTCCTAGAAAATAATGCCATAACATTACGGCAAAAACAAAGAAAAACCATAATAGAAAACCACGAGATATTTCTAAATATTGTATAGGGTAAGCTTATCAACGCTGGACCGTGAAATAATCTGAGGATGAAGCAGGTCTACAGGCTGCCTTTTGAACGCAATTCAGAAAGAGTCAAAGAACTGCAATATAACTACATGCAAGTAAGTCCTATACAATCTCACAACTGATGAATACACTCAACACTGTATAAATTATACATATTTCAGTATTGTAATCATAATGATAATCATAATGCTTCACAATAGTGACTCCTCCATGTCTATTTCTGATACTGTCATGTGTGTTTCAGAGAATCTTTGAGCTAGAGGTGGATGCAGTGGAGCACCAATTCATCTTCATTGATGAGGTTGGATTCAACCTCACAAAAAGACGAAGGAGGTGTGAGAGAAATTATTGATTATTGACTAATTATCATTGATTAGATCATGTTTAGTTATTATAAGAGATCATTATGAACTTTATGATTTAGTACATGTCCATTCTGGCTAAACAGAAGGACTACAATAATGAAGTAGTGTGATTCAGTGTAACCATGTTTAGTTCATATTATGCATGTGTGCTATACGTGACCCAGGTCAGGGAGAGTGCTGAGGGTAAGAGCACTCTGTTAACTGGTAGTCACTAGGCTACTAGTCTTGGGTCATTTAGCTTTCTCTGTGTTCAACTGTTACATCAGTTGCTTCCGCTAACTCTAGGGAAGTCCATATTAGGAGATACACACATGTGAGACAAAGTAGCCTGCTGGACGCTTATGTTTTGGAACATGCTGTGCTAAAGATAACCTGCTGTTAGAACTGCTGAATTGTGTTTAAGGTTGTATATAAGCAGGGGGAGCGCCCCCCTGCCTTCAGAGTTGTCATGCTTGAATGAGACTCTCATGTCTGTGTCTGTCTTGTGTCTGTCTTGTATCTGTCTTTGTCCTATTTATATATATTTATATTTTTGTAATAAATTAATCATTTAACCACGTCTGAGTCCTCATCCATTTATTAGAAAATTTCCACGACAGAGGGGAAGGAATATTATTGGCCAGCGTATCATTATTGAAGTCCCTGGCCAGCGTGGAGGGAACATCACTGTGTGCAGCGATTACCCACCACAGCGTCATCCATCACCATGCTACCCTTGGCCCCTATAACACTGCCCATCTAATTACATTCCTGGACACCCTACACAACACACTCATTCCACCAGATCAGATAGACGGTCCAGAGCAGCTCATGTACGTTGTCGTTTGGGACAATGTAAGTTTCCACCGTGCTGCTCTGGTTCATAACTGGTTCACTGCCCACCCACGCTTTTCAGTTGTTTATCTCCCTCCATATTATCCATTCCTCAATCCTCATTTCTATTGAATTGTTTTCTGCCTGGAGATGGAACGTGTATGACCTACATTCACAAACACGTATACCCCTTCACCAAGCTATGGAAGACGTATGTGGAGATATAGCAGTTGATGCTTTTCATGGCTTGATTCACCATGCTAGGCGATATTTACCCCGCTGCTTGGCCAGAGAAAACATTGCTTGTGATGTGGATGAAGTGCTTTGGCCAGACCGAAACAGAAGACAGGATGCAACATAGTGGTTTTTTTTTTTTTAACTGTAAATGTATAGTAAATTTTTCTGTTTTGTATGTAGACCACTGTATGTGCAACTTTGTGTTGGGTGGGATGTACACTGTGTACATTGCTTTTGTGGGGGAAAAATTAAATATATTTGTTACTGTGTATGTGTGTTCTGAGTATAAAAACACTATTGTGTTTTCCATTCATCATAGTGTTTTACATTGAGCATATCAGTGTTCAACTGGTTCTTATAAGTGTCTATTCATATGATGGTTTGTGTGTGTCACCTGAGGACAAAATACCATTTTGAGAAGAGCTAATATTGTTCTGAATGTAAAGTTTCATTTTGAAAGAGAACTGAGGGGTTTTGCCCATTGTGTGTGTGTTTTTCTGATTTGTGTGTAGAGTTCTGAGAGTATGAGGCATGCTTTCAGACAATGTGTGTAAACAATCGAGAAAAACTGTAATTGGAAAATCTAGCACCCGGGATACTTAGGATGAGCAAACAAACTCGGAGCTAATCGAACTGCATCTGGCCAATCACAAAACATATCAGAGGTCAGTGGGAGGCGCGTCTTTCTGCTAAATTTCCTGTAAGGATGCGGTCTGTGTTTGGCGTGTAAGTAGGGTTGCCTTGCCACCTGTCCCGGTTTTCACGTCGCTTTTTAATATTCGGTCCCGGCAAAAAAGAAAATTCATTTAATGTCCCGGTTTTCACTAGGTTAGTTCAAACGACTATTTAGACTGCTTCTGCACACCTAAAATCCATCTTTTTTTTCTCCCTCCCCCCGGTAACATTTTACGTTTGACACCCCCCCCCCCCCCTTCAACAATTTACGCTCACCACCCACCCCACCCCGCGTCAACAATTTATGTTCGCGTAAGACAGTGTCCTTGTTTTTTTGTCAGACCTAGGTGGCAACCCTACGTGTAAGTAGCATGTAAGCAGCACGAAAGTGACCACTGTGCCACCCAGAAATGGCACCTTGTGGCAGCTGCAACATAATCGTGGCACTTCGTGTGGACAGTGCTGCGTGACTGTGGCCTCCGTTGTCCATAAACTCCGCTGCCTCTGCTGACAGACATCTAAAGACTCTTGGGTGACTCTGCGTATCAGCCACTCGCTTAAATCATCCCGATGAGCTCCGAATCGCCATTTGTTGAAATGAAGATGGTTCATAACTTTTGTTTGAAAATTATGTTGAGTGAAAGATACTAGCCGACATCCAGATAGACAGCTCTATATTACTAGTTCAGAATACTGTTTAGCATTAACGTCGAACTAAGGGCGTACTCACACTAGGGTCTGTGATCCGGGCCCAGTTAGCCGTGCTCGGGCCCGCTTGAAGAGGTGGGCCAGGGCACGATTCGCTTGGACTCGGGCACGGTTCGCTTCTAGTGTGAGCGCTAACCATGCCCGGGCCCGCTTGGTGCCTCCTGTGATTGGTTCATTTTGCTGGAACTCAAACATGACGTCAGTGATGCGATGCTCACGTTAAACAGTTATGGCGGCAAAGCGATTAGAAGACAATCGTTGTGTTAAATGATCGATAAATCTGTGCTTGCACCGTGTTTCTGCACTCCCAAAACGACTCCAAAAATACAATAAAAAGAGAATCGTGAACTCCATAGTGTTGTGTGAGCGCGCTTTTATTCCAAATAAAGTGGCGTTGTGATGACAAGCGTGCTCGGGCCGGCTTGATGAAGGCAGTGTGAGTGCAGGCCAGAGGGGGAGTGGGGAGGGGGGATAACCGGGCCCCAGCACGGAACCAGCAAACCGTGCCTAGTGTGAGTACGCCCTAAGATTATAGGAGGGTACGTGAATCTACAGTGGTAGACCGTTAATGACAGCACTAAATTTAAAGGGTTTATAGATGTATGGTTATCAGTGAATGTTCCTCCACGTCATCAGCGTAATTTAAACCTCTGCGAGCAAGTGGCATCGCATTTACTATTTGTGCAATTTGTAGTATATGTATGCAATTTTTACTTCAATTTTTGCATACCTGAATGGATTTTACAGGTGTTTATTTTTTCAAGTAATAATGATTTCAGGTTCAGGTTCTGGTGACACTAAAAAAGCTCCATATAACCGGCCCTCGGTGCTTCTAGGTATAAGTACGTAAATGAGGCGCGGCGCTTCTAGTGTTAATCAAAATACTAGGTAATGACATTGATTCTTGTAGTTTAGTAGTAGTCTGGCTCAAGAGTATCTTGAATTCTGGCCTATGCTACTATCTAGGATGACTTCTGTGAACAGATGCATAGCACTTTGTAAGTTGCTCTGGATAAGAGCGTCTGCTCATGCCCTAAATATAAATTAGTGACTTGGACATTTTTTTCAAACTTACTTAATCACATGTAAAATAGTTTTATTAGATGCAGCACAATATAACTAAAAAAAAGATGCCTCAGTTGTCAAATTTGATCAAGCCAGTCGAAAGATATTCACATTTAAATCAGCCCTATTTTTTTAATGCAATTAACCTAAAACGAAAGGACATCTTGTGATCAAGAAATGTGCGCTAGTTCCATAGTTGCCAGGTTCGTGGTTTTCATGGTTTTTTGGGCTACTTTTGAGTTGGGCCACCGCGGGAGTTACAAGTCAACACAAAGAATCAATCGCGATATAATACTTAATTTGTCTCCATTTTAAACACTCGCCACCCCACCCCACCCCCCGTCGACAACTTTGGGCTTTGGGCTAGTTTAGGCTTCTAAAGGGCGGGTTTTACACTGATTTTGTGCGGGATATTTTTGTAGGACCTGGCAACCCTGGCTAGTTTTAGCATGTGGCTAGTCCGTGTCCGCCGTTGTCATGGTTCATTGGACCAACACGTTGTCTTGGGACCCTTAAAAACTACCTTAAACTGTACAGACTGGGATAAAACTTAAGGAAACAATAAACAAGAATATAATGTAACGGTCCGCTTATGTATTAATATCTTTTGAAAAGTCCCACAATGTTTTTGAATGGTTCAAACGGAAAGTTAAATTTCAAGCAGGCTGAGGGGATGAGAATGAGATGATGAGATGAGAGAAAGTGGACATTCAATTATGTCATATTACGAAAACTCCTACAAACCGATGAAAACAGCGATTTTTTTTTACTGCACGCTTGCGAACACTGATTTCGCATAGACAGTACGACCGGAGAAAAATGGCCGCGGCTCAATCATTATCATGTGAGGATAGTGCTGTGACCAGAGGCGGTCTTTGCATAGAGGCGTGGCTAGGCAACTGCCTTGGGCCCCTCCCACTGCAAACCACTGTATGGGCCCCCTGACTAGCTAATTATTTCTTGCATATTAATGTTGATGGGCCCCCTAGCAAAATTCGCCTTGAGCCCCCAAATTTCTAAGTCCGCCACTGGCTGTGACAATAGTTGAGGTGTTGCTAGATTGGCTGAGGGTTTTATACATGCCATAGATGACAGTGAAGGAAGATGGAAACCAAACAAATGTAGTGTTTGGAAGCATTTATGTGCAACATATAAATATTTCTTCTTAACATTGTATCTGATATAGCTAATTTAGAATTAGTTGTAGACCTGCTTCTGTATGCAGGTCTAATACGAATTTTGCCTGCTGAACTTGTGGCTTATGTTGCAATGTTAGCTGCTGTGTTACTTGTTTCCGGTGATTTCAGCTTGGTTGACATAGTTAGCTGTAAAGGCTTTATTGGCAGAGGGAAGACATGTAATACTTTGGAGAAATTTGTGTGCTACGAGCTGTATTTAATTTCTTATTGTCATGAGATTTGTATTAAATTCAGTCTCCATACATGTTCAAGTATGTTCAAATTGATACTTGTTAAACTTGTGGTTATCGTCCCTGATGTCACAGTAGTTGGAGAAGTTGTTTCTATGTAGTTTTGTACCGATGGCAAAAATGTTGAGAATAAGGCATACCAAAGGAAACACAGCAAGAACCTTTGAAGGTTTTATATAAACAGAATGTGATTGATATGAGATTTTTACCATTTCTTCTCCTCTTTATCTGAAGTGTCTGTGAGGGTTTAATTTGGCTATAAGTTCATACCTGATGAATTTCTTGTGGTCGAGCTTGTGTATGTTGTTTGTTGCCATGATTTCACACTGGTTGTCTCTGTGATGGTTGGTGTTTCTGGCAGTGCCAAAGAAAGAAACCTTTAAAACTGGAACCAGTATAAATGTGCCATTTTAAGCCAATTATATGTAGTCTGTCTCCATCTGTTGAAGTACGTTGGAAGTTGAGGCCTCTTAAATGTCTTGCTGCTATGCCTGTGTTAATTACTGTTGTTCCTAGTGATGGACTCCTTGTGATTGATGCTTGTGTACTAGCGTTTGTTTGGTTAATTTTCCATGATGTCCCAATGGGTGTTTCTAGTAATGCCAGAGATGTCGATTATAGGCTGATGGTATCCGTCAAATTTGTACCTGTTCTGGTTGTATTATTTACTGCTGGGTTTGGTTCAAGCGATGTCAATGTAGTTGGGGAAGTTGCTTGTGTCAGAGAAGATTTGTATTTAAAGCAAATGATGACAATGACATTTTCTTCACAATCTAAGTAAAATTCTTAAAATTGATCAAAACTGTGTATGGGCCTATATCTAATTTGATACCTGAAACACTCATTGTGCTTGATGCTGTGTTTTGAAAAAATCAGCACACAAATATGGGTTTCTATGGGCAGTAAACTTTTCCCCCACTTTATCTGCTCTGCCTCGTTGCTTTATATGCATACATACAGTATTATCTCACTTTATTTGCTTTGTATAAATGAGCTTTGTATGTTTTAGGTAACTGGTAAGTTGATACCTGCGGTGCTTGTTGTTGTTGATGCTGCTGTTGCTGTTGTGCTTGTTTCTGAGGGTGCCGCAGTGGTCGAGAGACTCATTTCTGTGTAGAAAATGTGGAGTTCTTATGAACAGAGGAAAGAAATCTAGAATGATAGTTATATAAGCATGATTTCAGATTGGTTGACATAGTTGTTTCCATGTTTGCTGTAAAGTCTTTATTTGGAGCCATTTGTGTGCTATGAGCTCTATTTCATTTCTTATTGTCATGAGATTTGTATTAAATTCAGTCTCCATACATGTTCAAGTATGTTCAAATTGATACTTGTTAAACTTGTGGTTATCGTCCCTGATGTCACAGTAGTTGGAGAAGTTGTTTCTATGTAGTTTTGTACCGATGGCAAAAATGTTGAGAATAAGACATACCAAAGGAAACACAGCAAGAACCTTTGAAGGTTTTATATAAACAGAATGTGATTGATGTGAGATTTTTACCATTTCTTCTCCTCTTTATCTGAAGTGTCTGTGAGGGTTTAATTTGGCTATAAGTTCATACCTGATGAATTTCTTGTGGTCGAGCTTGTGTTTGTTGTTTGTTGCCATGATTTCACACTGGTTGTCTCTGTGATGGTTGGTGTTTCTGGCAGTGCCAAAGAAAGAAACCTTTAAAACTGGAACCAGTATAAATGTGCCATTTTAAGCCAATTATATGTAGTCTGTCTCCATCTGTTGAAGTACGTTGGAAGTTGATGCCTCTTAAATGTCTTGCTGCTATGCCTGTGTAAATTACTGTTGTTCCTAGTGATGGACTCCTTGTGATTGATGCTGGTGTACTAGCGTTTGTTTGGTTAATTTTCCATGATGTCCCAATGGGTGTTTCTAGTAATGCCAGAGATGTCAATTGTAGGCTGATGGTATCCGCCAAATTTGTACCTGTTCTGGTTGTATTATTTACTGCTGGGTTTGGTTCAAGCGATGTCAATGTAGTTGGGGAAGTTGCTTGGGTCAGAGAAGATTTGTATTTAAAGCAAATGATGACAATGACATTTTCTTCACAATCTAAGTAACATTCTTAAAATTGATCAAAACTGTGTATGGGCCTATATCTAATTTGATACCTGAAACACTCATTGTGCTTGATGCTGTGTTTTGAAAAAATCAGCACACAAATATGGGTTTCTATGGGCAGTAAACTTTTCCCCCACTTTATCTGCTCTGCCTCGTTGCTTTATATACATACATACAGTATTATCTCACTTTATTTGCTTTGTATAAATGAGCTTTGTATGTTTTAGGTAACTGGTAAGTTGATACCTGCGGTGCTTGTTGTTGTTGATGCTGCTGTTGCTGTTGTGCTTGTTTCTGAGGGTGCCGCAGTGGTCGGGAGACTCATTTCTGTGTAGAAAATGTGGAGTTCTTATGAACAGAGGAAAGAAATCTAGAATGATAGTTATATAAGCATGATTTCAGATTGGTTGACATAGTTGTTTCCATGTTTGCTGTAAAGTCTTTATTTGGAGCCATTTGTGTGCTATGAGCTCTATTTCATTTCTTATTGTCATGAGATTTGTATTAAATTCAGTCTCCATACATGTTCAAGTATGTTCAAATTGATACTTGTTAAACTTGTGGTTATCGTCCCTGATGTCACAGTAGTTGGAGAAGTTGTTTCTATGTAGTTTTGTACCGATGGCAAAAATGTTGAGAATAAGACATACCAAAGGAAACACAGCAAGAACCTTTGAAGGTTTTATATAAACAGAATGTGATTGATGTGAGATTTTTACCATTTCTTCTCCTCTTTATCTGAAGTATCTGTGAGGGTTTAATTTGGCTATAAGTTCATACCTGATGAATTTCTTGTGGTCGAGCTTGTGTTTGTTGTTTGTTGCCATGATTTCACACTGGTTGTCTCTGTGATGGTTGGTGTTTCTGGCAGTGCCAAAGAAAGAAACCTTTAAAACTGGAACCAGTATAAATGTGCCATTTTAAGCCAATTATATGTAGTCTGTCTCCATCTGTTGAAGTACGTTGGAAGTTGATGCCTCTTAAATGTCTTGCTGCTATGCCTGTGTAAATTACTGTTGTTCCTAGTGATGGACTCCTTGTGATTGATGCTGGTGTACTAGCGTTTGTTTGGTTAATTTTCCATGATGTCCCAATGGGTGTTTCTAGTAATGC
Organism: Brachyhypopomus gauderio; assembly: GCF_052324685.1. NCBI lineage: Eukaryota > Metazoa > Chordata > Actinopteri > Gymnotiformes > Hypopomidae > Brachyhypopomus > Brachyhypopomus gauderio. The sequence continues at coordinate 19,083,595 of NC_135220.1, read as the reverse complement.
CAGAGATGTCGATTGTAGGCTGATGGTATCCGTCAAATTTGTACCTGTTCTGGTTGTATTATTTACTGCTGGGTTTGGTTCAAGCGATGTCAATGTAGTTGGGGAAGTTGCTTGTGTCAGAGAAGATTTGTATTTAAAGCAAATGATGACAATGACATTTTCTTCACAATCTAAGTAAAATTCTTAAAATTGATCAAAACTGTGTATGGGCCTATATCTAATTTGATACCTGAAACACTCATTGTGCTTGATGCTGTGTTTTGAAAAAATCAGCACACAAATATGGGTTTCTATGGGCAGTAAACTTTTCCCCCACTTTATCTGCTCTGCCTCGTTGCTTTATATACATACATACAGTATTATCTCACTTTATTTGCTTTGTATAAATGAGCTTTGTATGTTTTAGGTAACTGGTAAGTTGATACCTGCGGTGCTTGTTGTTGTTGATGCTGCTGTTGCTGTTGTGCTTGTTTCTGAGGGTGCCGCAGTGGTCGGGAGACTCATTTCTGTGTAGAAAATGTGGAGTTCTTATGAACAGAGGAAAGAAATCTAGAATGATAGTTATATAAGCATGATTTCAGATTGGTTGACATAGTTGTTTCCATGTTTGCTGTAAAGTCTTTATTTGGAGCCATTTGTGTGCTATGAGCTCTATTTCATTTCTTATTGTCATGAGATTTGTATTAAATTCAGTCTCCATACATGTTCAAGTATGTTCAAATTGATACTTGTTAAACTTGTGGTTATCGTCCCTGATGTCACAGTAGTTGGAGAAGTTGTTTCTATGTAGTTTTGTACCGATGGCAAAAATGTTGAGAATAAGACATACCAAAGGAAACACAGCAAGAACCTTTGAAGGTTTTATATAAACAGAATGTGATTGATGTGAGATTTTTACCATTTCTTCTCCTCTTTATCTGAAGTATCTGTGAGGGTTTAATTTGGCTATAAGTTCATACCTGATGAATTTCTTGTGGTCGAGCTTGTGTTTGTTGTTTGTTGCCATGATTTCACACTGGTTGTCTCTGTGATGGTTGGTGTTTCTGGCAGTGCCAAAGAAAGAAACCTTTAAAACTGGAACCAGTATAAATGTGCCATTTTAAGCCAATTATATGTAGTCTGTCTCCATCTGTTGAAGTACGTTGGAAGTTGATGCCTCTTAAATGTCTTGCTGCTATGCCTGTGTAAATTACTGTTGTTCCTAGTGATGGACTCCTTGTGATTGATGCTGGTGTACTAGCGTTTGTTTGGTTAATTTTCCATGATGTCCCAATGGGTGTTTCTAGTAATGCCAGAGATGTCGATTGTAGGCTGATGGTATCCGTCAAATTTGTACCTGTTCTGGTTGTATTATTTACTGCTGGGTTTGGTTCAAGCGATGTCAATGTAGTTGGGGAAGTTGCTTGTGTCAGAGAAGATTTGTATTTAAAGCAAATGATGACAATGACATTTTCTTCACAATCTAAGTAAAATTCTTAAAATTGATCAAAACTGTGTATGGGCCTATATCTAATTTGATACCTGAAACACTCATTGTGCTTGATGCTGTGTTTTGAAAAAATCAGCACACAAATATGGGTTTCTATGGGCAGTAAACTTTTCCCCCACTTTATCTGCTCTGCCTCGTTGCTTTATATGCATACATACAGTATTATCTCACTTTATTTGCTTTGTATAAATGAGCTCTGTATGTTTTAGGTAGCTGGTAAGTTGATACCTGCGGTGCTTGTTGTTGTTGATGCTGCTGTTGATGTTGTGCTTGTTTCTGAGGGTGCCGCAGTGGTCGGGAGACTCATTTCTGTGTAGAAAATGTGGAGTTCTTATGAACAGAGGAAATAAATCTAGAATGATAGTTATATAAGCATGATTTCAGATTGGTTGACATAGTTGTTTCTATGTTTGCTGTAAAGTCTTTATTTGGAGCCATTTGTGTGCTATGAGCTCTATTTCATTTCTTATTGTCATGAGATTTGTATTAAATTCAGTCTCCATACATGTTCAAGTATGTTCAAATTGATACTTGTTAAACTTGTGATTATCGTCCCTGATGTCACAGTAGTTGGAGAAGTTGTTTCTATGTAGTTTTGTACCGATGGCAAAAATGTTGAGAATAAGGCATACCAAAGGAAACACAGCAAGAACCTTTGAAGGTTTTATATAAACAGAATGTGATTGATATGAGATTTTTACCATTTCTTCTCCTCTTTATCTGAAGTGTCTGTGAGGGTTTAATTTGGCTATAAGTTCATACCTGATGAATTTCTTGTGGTCGAGCTTGTGTTTGTTGTTTGTTGCCATGATTTCACACTGGTTGTCTCTGTGATGGTTGGTGTTTCTGGCAGTGCCAAAGAAAGAAACCTTTAAAACTGGAACCAGTATAAATGTGCCATTTTAAGCCAATTATATGTAGTCTGTCTCCATCTGTTGAAGTACGTTGGAAGTTGATGCCTCTTAAATGTCTTGCTGCTATGCCTGTGTAAATTACTGTTGTTCCTAGTGATGGACTCCTTGTGATTGATGCTGGTGTACTAGCGTTTGTTTGGTTAATTTTCCATGATGTCCCAATGGGTGTTTCTAGTAATGCCAGAGATGTCGATTGTAGGCTGATGGTATCCGTCAAATTTGTACCTGTTCTGGTTGTATTATTTACTGCTGGGTTTGGTTCAAGCGATGTCAATGTAGTTGGGGAAGTTGCTTGTGTCAGAGAAGATTTGTATTTAAAGCAAATGATGACAATGACATTTTCTTCACAATCTAAGTAAAATTCTTAAAATTGATCAAAACTGTGTATGGGCCTATATCTAATTTGATACCTGAAACACTCATTGTGCTTGATGCTGTGTTTTGAAAAAATCAGCACACAAATATGGGTTTCTAAGGGCAGTAAACTTTTCCCCCACTTTATCTGCTCTGCCTCGTTGCTTTATATGCATACATACAGTATTATCTCACTTTATTTGCTTTGTATAAATGAGCTTTGTACGTTTTAGGTAGCTGGTAAGTTGATACCTGCGGTGCTTGTTGTTGTTGATGCTGCTGTTGCTGTTGTGCTTGTTTCTGAGGGTGCCGCAGTGGTCGAGAGACTCATTTCTGTGTAGAAAATGTGGAGTTCTTATGAACAGAGGAAAGAAATCTAGAATGATAGTTATATAAGCATGATTTCAGATTGGTTGACATAGTTGTTTCCATGTTTGCTGTAAAGTCTTTATTTGGAGCCATTTGTGTGCTATGAGCTCTATTTCATTTCTTATTGTCATGAGATTTGTATTAAATTCAGTCTCCATACATGTTCAAGTATGTTCAAATTGATACTTGTTAAACTTGTGGTTATCATCCCTGATGTCACAGTAGTTGGAGAAGTTGTTTCTATGTAGTTTTGTACCGATGGCAAAAATGTTGAGAATAAGACATACCAAAGGAAACACAGCAAGAACCTTTGAAGGTTTTATATAAACAGAATGTGATTGATGTGAGATTTTTACCATTTCTTCTCCTCTTTATCTGAAGTGTCTGTGAGGGTTTAATTTGGCTATAAGTTCATACCTGATGAATTTCTTGTGGTCGAGCTTGTGTTTGTTGTTTGTTGCCATGATTTCACACTGGTTGTCTCTGTGATGGTTGGTGTTTCTGGCAGTGCCAAAGAAAGAAAGCTTTAAAACTGGAACCAGTATAAATGTGCCATTTTAAGCCAATTATATGTAGTCTGTCTCCATCTGTTGAAGTACGTTGGAAGTTGATGCCTCTTAAATGTCTTGCTGCTATGCCTGTGTAAATTACTGTTGTTCCTAGTGATGGACTCCTTGTGATTGATGCTGGTGTACTAGCGTTTGTTTGGTTAATTTTCCATGATGTCCCAATGGGTGTTTCTAGTAATGCCAGAGATGTCGATTGTAGGCTGATGGTATCCGTCAAATTTGTACCTGTTCTGGTTGTATTATTTACTGCTGGGTTTGGTTCAAGCGATGTCAATGTAGTTGGGGAAGTTGCTTGTGTCAGAGAAGATTTGTATTTAAAGCAAATGATGACAATGACATTTTCTTCACAATCTAAGTAAAATTCTTAAAATTGATCAAAACTGTGTATGGGCCTATATCTAATTTGATACCTGAAACACTCATTGTGCTTGATGCTGTGTTTTGAAAAAATCAGCACACAAATATGGGTTTCTAAGGGCAGTAAACTTTTCCCCCACTTTATCTGCTCTGCCTCGTTGCTTTATATGCATACATACAGTATTATCTCACTTTATTTGCTTTGTATAAATGAGCTTTGTACGTTTTAGGTAGCTGGTAAGTTGATACCTGCGGTGCTTGTTGTTGTTGATGCTGCTGTTGCTGTTGTGCTTGTTTCTGAGGGTGCCGCAGTGGTCGAGAGACTCATTTCTGTGTAGAAAATGTGGAGTTCTTATGAACAGAGGAAAGAAATCTAGAATGATAGTTATATAAGCATGATTTCAGATTGGTTGACATAGTTGTTTCCATGTTTGCTGTAAAGTCTTTATTTGGAGCCATTTGTGTGCTATGAGCTCTATTTCATTTCTTATTGTCATGAGATTTGTATTAAATTCAGTCTCCATACATGTTCAAGTATGTTCAAATTGATACTTGTTAAACTTGTGGTTATCATCCCTGATGTCACAGTAGTTGGAGAAGTTGTTTCTATGTAGTTTTGTACCGATGGCAAAAATGTTGAGAATAAGACATACCAAAGGAAACACAGCAAGAACCTTTGAAGGTTTTATATAAACAGAATGTGATTGATGTGAGATTTTTACCATTTCTTCTCCTCTTTATCTGAAGTGTCTGTGAGGGTTTAATTTGGCTATAAGTTCATACCTGATGAATTTCTTGTGGTCGAGCTTGTGTTTGTTGTTTGTTGCCATGATTTCACACTGGTTGTCTCTGTGATGGTTGGTGTTTCTGGCAGTGCCAAAGAAAGAAACCTTTAAAACTGGAACCAGTATAAATGTGCCATTTTAAGCCAATTATATGTAGTCTGTCTCCATCTGTTGAAGTACGTTGGAAGTTGATGCCTCTTAAATGTCTTGCTGCTATGCCTGTGTAAATTACTGTTGTTCCTAGTGATGGACTCCTTGTGATTGATGCTGGTGTACTAGCGTTTGTTTGGTTAATTTTCCATGATGTCCCAATGGGTGTTTCTAGTAATGCCAGAGATGTCGATTGTAGGCTGATGGTATCCGCCAAATTTGTACCTGTTCTGGTTGTATTATTTACTGCTGGGTTTGGTTCAAGCGATGTCAATGTAGTTGGGGAAGTTGCTTGTGTCAGAGAAGATTTGTATTTAAAGCAAATGATGACAATGACATTTTCTTCACAATCTAAGTAAAATTCTTAAAATTGATCAAAACTGTGTATGGGCCTATATCTAATTTGATACCTGAAACACTCATTGTGCTTGATGCTGTGTTTTGAAAAAATCAGCCCACAAATATGGGTTTCTATGGGCAGTAAACTTTTCCCCCACTTTATCTGCTCTGCCTCGTTGCTTTATATGCATACATACAGTATTATCTCACTTTATTTGCTTTGTATAAATGAGCTTTGTATGTTTTAGGTAGCTGGTAAGTTGATACCTGCGGTGCTTGTTGTTGTTGATGCTGCTGTTGATGTTGTGCTTGTTTCTGAGGGTGCCGCAGTGGTCGGGAGACTCATTTCTGTGTAGAAAATGTGGAGTTCTTATGAACAGAGGAAAGAAATCTAGAATGATAGTTATATAAGCATGATTTCAGATTGGTTGACATAGTTGTTTCCATGTTTGCTGTAAAGTCTTTATTTGGAGCCATTTGTGTGCTATGAGCTCTATTTCATTTCTTATTGTCATGAGATTTGTATTAAATTCAGTCTCCATACATGTTCAAGTATGTTCAAATTGATACTTGTTAAACTTGTGATTATCGTCCCTGATGTCACAGTAGTTGGAGAAGTTGTTTCTATGTAGTTTTGTACCGATGGCAAAAATGTTGAGAATAAGGCATACCAAAGGAAACACAGCAAGAACCTTTGAAGGTTTTATATAAACAGAATGTGATTGATATGAGATTTTTTACCATTTCTTCTCCTCTTTATCTGAAGTGTCTGTGAGGGTTTAATTTGGCTATAAGTTCATACCTGATGAATTTCTTGTGGTCGAGCTTGTGTTTGTTGTTTGTTGCCATGATTTCACACTGGTTGTCTCTGTGATGGTTGGTGTTTCTGGCAGTGCCACAGAAAGAAACCTTTAAAACTGGAACCAGTATAAATGTGCCATTTTAAGCCAATTATATGTAGTCTGTCTCCATCTGTTGAAGTACGTTGGAAGTTGATGCCTCTTAAATGTCTTGCTGCTATGCCTGTGTAAATTACTGTTGTTCCTAGTGATGGACTCCTTGTGATTGATGCTGGTGTACTAGCGTTTGTTTGGTTAATTTTCCATGATGTCCCAATGGGTGTTTCTAGTAATGCCAGAGATGTCGATTGTAGGCTGATGGTATCCGCCAAATTTGTACCTGTTCTGGTTGTATTATTTACTGCTGGGTTTGGTTCAAGCGATGTCAATGTAGTTGGGGAAGTTGCTTGTGTCAGAGAAGATTTGTATTTAAAGCAAATGATGACAATGACATTTTCTTCACAATCTAAGTAAAATTCTTAAAATTGATCAAAACTGTGTATGGGCCTATATCTAATTTGATACCTGAAACACTCATTGTGCTTGATGCTGTGTTTTGAAAAAATCAGCACACAAATATGGGTTTCTATGGGCAGTAAACTTTTCCCCCACTTTATCTGCTCTGCCTCGTTGCTTTATATGCATACATACAGTATTATCTCACTTTATTTGCTTTGTATAAATGAGCTTTGTATGTTTTAGGTAGCTGGTAAGTTGATACCTGCGGTGCTTGTTGTTGTTGATGCTGCTGTTGATGTTGTGCTTGTTTCTGAGGGTGCCGCAGTGGTCGGGAGACTCATTTCTGTGTAGAAAATGTGGAGTTCTTATGAACAGAGGAAAGAAATCTAGAATGATAGTTATATAAGCATGATTTCAGATTGGTTGACATAGTTGTTTCCATGTTTGCTGTAAAGTCTTTATTTGGAGCCATTTGTGTGCTATGAGCTCTATTTCATTTCTTATTGTCATGAGATTTGTATTAAATTCAGTCTCCATACATGTTCAAGTATGTTCAAATTGATACTTGTTAAACTTGTGATTATCATCCCTGATGTCACAGTAGTTGGAGAAGTTGTTTCTATGTAGTTTTGTACCGATGGCAAAAATGTTGAGAATAAGGCATACCAAAGGAAACACAGCAAGAACCTTTGAAGGTTTTATATAAACAGAATGTGATTGATATGAGATTTTTACCATTTCTTCTCCTCTTTATCTGAAGTGTCTGTGAGGGCTTAATTTGGCTATAAGTTCATACCAGATGAATTTCTTGTGGTCGAGCTTGTGTTTGTTGTTTGTTGCCATGATTTCACACTGGTTGTCTCTGTGATGATTGGTGTTTCTGGCAGTGCCAAAGAAAGAAACCTTTAAAACTGGAACCAGTATAAATGGGCCATTTTAAGCCAATTATATGTAGTCTGTCTCCATCTGTTGAAGTACGTTGGAAGTTGATGCCTCTTAAATGTCTTGCTGCTATGCCTGTGTAAATTACTGTTGTTCCTAGTGATGGACTCCTTGTGATTGATGCTGGTGTACTAGCGTTTGTTTGGTTAATTTTCCATGATGTCCCAATGGGTGTTTCTAGTAATGCCAGAGATGTCGATTGTAGGCTGATGGTATCCGCCAAATTTGTACCTGTTCTGGTTGTATTATTTACTGCTGGGTTTGGTTCAAGCGATGTCAATGTAGTTGGGGAAGTTGCTTGTGTCAGAGAAGATTTGTATTTAAAGCAAATGACGACAATGACATTTTCTTCACAATCTAAGTAAAATTCTTAAAATTGATCAAAACTGTGTATGGGCCTACAATTTGATACCTGAAACACTCATTGTGCTTGATGCTGTGTTTTGAAAAAATCAGCACACAAATATGGGTTTCTATGGGCAGTAAACTTTTCCCCCACTTTATCTGCTCTGCCTCGTTGCTTTATATGCATACATACAGTATTATCTCACTTTATTTGCTTTGTATAAATGAGCTTTGTATGTTTTAGGTAGCTGGTAAGTTGATACCTGCGGTGCTTGTTGTTGTTGATGCTGCTGTTGCTGTTGTGCTTGTTTCTGAGGGTGCCGCAGTGGTCGAGAGACTCATTTCTGTGTAGAAAATGTGGAGTTCTTATGAACAGAGGAAAGAAATCTAGAATGATAGTTATATAAGCATGATTTCAGATTGGTTGACATAGTTGTTTCCATGTTTGCTGTAAAGTCTTTATTTGGAGCCATTTGTGTGCTATGAGCTCTATTTCATTTCTTATTGTCATGAGATTTGTATTAAATTCAGTCTCCATACATGTTCAAGTATGTTCAAATTGATACTTGTTAAACTTGTGATTATCGTCCCTGATGTCACAGTAGTTGGAGAAGTTGTTTCTATGTAGTTTTGTACCGATGGCAAAAATGTTGAGAATAAGGCATACCAAAGGAAACACAGCAAGAACCTTTGAAGGTTTTATATAAACAGAATGTGATTGATATGAGATTTTTACCATTTCTTCTCCTCTTTATCTGAAGTGTCTGTGAGGGTTTAATTTGGCTATAAGTTCATACCTGATGAATTTCTTGTGGTCGAGCTTGTGTTTGTTGTTTGTTGCCATGATTTCACACTGGTTGTCTCTGTGATGGTTGGTGTTTCTGGCAGTGCCAAAGAAAGAAAGCTTTAAAACTGGAACCAGTATAAATGTGCCATTTTAAGCCAATTATATGTAGTCTGTCTCCATCTGTTGAAGTACGTTGGAAGTTGATGCCTCTTAAATGTCTTGCTGCTATGCCTGTGTAAATTACTGTTGTTCCTAGTGATGGACTCCTTGTGATTGATGCTGGTGTACTAGCGTTTGTTTGGTTAATTTTCCATGATGTCCCAATGGGTGTTTCTAGTAATGCCAGAGATGTCAATTGTAGGCTGATGGTATCCGCCAAATTTGTACCTGTTCTGGTTGTATTATTTACTGCTGGGTTTGGTTCAAGTGATGTCAATGTAGTTGGGGAAGTTGCTTGTGTCAGAGAAGATTTGTATTTAAAGCAAATGATGACAATGACATTTTCTTCACAATCTAAGTAAAATTCTTAAAATTGATCAAAACTGTGTATGGGCCTATATCTAATTTGATACCTGAAACACTCATTGTGCTTGATGCTGTGTTTTGAAAAAATCAGCACACAAATATGGGTTTCTATGGGCAGTAAACTTTTCCCCCACTTTATCTGCTCTGCCTCGTTGCTTTATATGCATACATACAGTATTATCTCACTTTATTTGCTTTGTATAAATGAGCTTTGTATGTTTTAGGTAGCTGGTAAGTTGATACCTGCGGTGCTTGTTGTTGTTGATGCTGCTGTTGCTGTTGTGCTTGTTTCTGAGGGTGCCGCAGTGGTCGGGAGACTCATTTCTGTGTAGAAAATGTGGAGTTCTTATGAACAGAGGAAAGAAATCTAGAATGATAGTTATATAAGCATGATTTCAGATTGGTTGACATAGTTGTTTCCATGTTTGCTGTAAAGTCTTTATTTGGAGCCATTTGTGTGCTATGAGCTCTATTTCATTTCTTATTGTCATGAGATTTGTATTAAATTCAGTCTCCATACATGTTCAAGTATGTTCAAATTGATACTTGTTAAAGTTGTGATTATCGTCCCTGATGTCACAGTAGTTGGAGAAGTTGTTTCTATGTAGTTTTGTACCGATGGCAAAAATGTTGAGAATAAGGCATACTAAAGGAAACACAGCAAGAACCTTTGAAGGTTTTATATAAACAGAATGTGATTGATATGAGATTTTTACCATTTCTTCTCCTCTTTATCTGAAGTGTCTGTGAGGGTTTAATTTGGCTATAAGTTCATACCTGATGAATTTCTTGTGGTCGAGCTTGTGTTTGTTGTTTGTTGCCATGATTTCACACTGGTTGTCTCTGTGATGGTTGGTGTTTCTGGCAGTGCCAAAGAAAGAAACCTTTAAAACTGGAACCAGTATAAATGTGCCATTTTAAGCCAATTATATGTAGTCTGTCTCCATCTGTTGAAGTACGTTGGAAGTTGATGCCTCTTAAATGTCTTGCTGCTATGCCTGTGTTAATTACTGTTGTTCCTAGTGATGGACTCCTTGTGATTGATGCTGGTGTACTAGCGTTTGTTTGGTTAATTTTCCATGATGTCCCAATGGGTGTTTCTAGTAATGCCAGAGATGTCGATTGTAGGCTGATGGTATCCGTCAAATTTGTACCTGTTCTGGTTGTATTATTTACTGCTGGGTTTGGTTCAAGCGATGTCAATGTAGTTGGGGAAGTTGCTTGTGTCAGAGAAGATTTGTATTTAAAGCAAATGATGACAATGACATTTTCTTCACAATCTAAGTAAAATTCTTAAAATTGATCAAAACTGTGTATGGGCCTATATCTAATTTGATACCTGAAACACTCATTGTGCTTGATGCTGTGTTTTGAAAAAATCAGCACACAAATATGGGTTTCTATGGGCAGTAAACTTTTCCCCCACTTTATCTGCTCTGCCTCGTTGCTTTATATGCATACATACAGTATTATCTCACTTTATTTGCTTTGTATAAATGAGCTTTGTATGTTTTAGGTAGCTGGTAAGTTGATACCTGCGGTGCTTGTTGTTGTTGATGCTGCTGTTGCTGTTGTGCTTGTTTCTGAGGGTGCCGCAGTGGTCGGGAGACTCATTTCTGTGTAGAAAATGTGGAGTTCTTATGAACAGAGGAAAGAAATCTAGAATGATAGTTATATAAGCATGATTTCAGATTGGTTGACATAGTTGTTTCCATGTTTGCTGTAAAGTCTTTATTTGGAGCCATTTGTGTGCTATGAGCTCTATTTCATTTCTTATTGTCATGAGATTTGTATTAAATTCAGTCTCCATACATGTTCAAGTATGTTCAAATTGATACTTGTTAAACTTGTGATTATCGTCCCTGATGTCACAGTAGTTGGAGAAGTTGTTTCTATGTAGTTTTGTACCGATGGCAAAAATGTTGAGAATAAGGCATACCAAAGGAAACACAGCAAGAACCTTTGAAGGTTTTATATAAACAGAATGTGATTGATATGAGATTTTTACCATTTCTTCTCCTCTTTATCTGAAGTGTCTGTGAGGGTTTAATTTGGCTATAAGTTCATACCTGATGAATTTCTTGTGGTCGAGCTTGTGTTTGTTGTTTGTTGCCATGATTTCACACTGGTTGTCTCTGTGATGGTTGGTGTTTCTGGCAGTGCCAAAGAAAGAAACCTTTAAAACTGGAACCAGTATAAATGTGCCATTTTAAGCCAATTATATGTAGTCTGTCTCCATCTGTTGAAGTACGTTGGAAGTTGATGCCTCTTAAATGTCTTGCTGCTATGCCTGTGTAAATTACTGTTGTTCCTAGTGATGGACTCCTTGTGATTGATGCTGGTGTACTAGCGTTTGTTTGGTTAATTTTCCATGATGTCCCAATGGGTGTTTCTAGTAATGCCAGAGATGTCGATTGTAGGCTGATGGTATCCGCCAAATTTGTACCTGTTCTGGTTGTATTATTTACTGCTGGGTTTGGTTCAAGCGATGTCAATGTAGTTGGGGAAGTTGCTTGTGTCAGAGAAGATTTGTATTTAAAGCAAATGATGACAATGACATTTTCTTCACAATCTAAGTAAAATTCTTAAAATTGATCAAAACTGTGTATGGGCCTATATCTAATTTGATACCTGAAACACTCATTGTGCTTGATGCTGTGTTTTGAAAAAATCAGCACACAAATATGGGTTTCTATGGGCAGTAAACTTTTCCCCCACTTTATCTGCTCTGCCTCGTTGCTTTATATGCATACATACAGTATTATCTCACTTTATTTGCTTTGTATAAATGAGCTTTGTATGTTTTAGGTAGCTGGTAAGTTGATACCTGCGGTGCTTGTTGTTGTTGATGCTGCTGTTGCTGTTGTGCTTGTTTCTGAGGGTGCCGCAGTGGTCGGGAGACTCATTTCTGTGTAGAAAATGTGGAGTTCTTATGAACAGAGGAAAGAAATCTAGAATGATAGTTATATAAGCATGATTTCAGATTGGTTGACATAGTTGTTTCCATGTTTGCTGTAAAGTCTTTATTTGGAGCCATTTGTGTGCTATGAGCTCTATTTCATTTCTTATTGTCATGAGATTTGTATTAAATTCAGTCTCCATACATGTTCAAGTATGTTCAAATTGATACTTGTTAAAGTTGTGATTATCGTCCCTGATGTCACAGTAGTTGGAGAAGTTGTTTCTATGTAGTTTTGTACCGATGGCAAAAATGTTGAGAATAAGGCATACCAAAGGAAACACAGCAAGAACCTTTGAAGGTTTTATATAAACAGAATGTGATTGATATGAGATTTTTACCATTTCTTCTCCTCTTTATCTGAAGTGTCTGTGAGGGTTTAATTTGGCTATAAGTTCATACCTGATGAATTTCTTGTGGTCGAGCTTGTGTTTGTTGTTTGTTGCCATGATTTCACACTGGTTGTCTCTGTGATGGTTGGTGTTTCTGGCAGTGCCAAAGAAAGAAACCTTTAAAACTGGAACCAGTATAAATGTGCCATTTTAAGCCAATTATATGTAGTCTGTCTCCATCTGTTGAAGTACGTTGGAAGTTGATGCCTCTTAAATGTCTTGCTGCTATGCCTGTGTTAATTACTGTTGTTCCTAGTGATGGACTCCTTGTGATTGATGCTGGTGTACTAGCGTTTGTTTGGTTAATTTTCCATGATGTCCCAATGGGTGTTTCTAGTAATGCCAGAGATGTCGATTGTAGGCTGATGGTATCCGTCAAATTTGTACCTGTTCTGGTTGTATTATTTACTGCTGGGTTTGGTTCAAGCGATGTCAATGTAGTTGGGGAAGTTGCTTGTGTCAGAGAAGATTTGTATTTAAAGCAAATGATGACAATGACATTTTCTTCACAATCTAAGTAAAATTCTTAAAATTGATCAAAACTGTGTATGGGCCTATATCTAATTTGATACCTGAAACACTCATTGTGCTTGATGCTGTGTTTTGAAAAAATCAGCACACAAATATGGGTTTCTATGGGCAGTAAACTTTTCCCCCACTTTATCTGCTCTGCCTCGTTGCTTTATATGCATACATACAGTATTATCTCACTTTATTTGCTTTGTATAAATGAGCTTTGTATGTTTTAGGTAGCTGGTAAGTTGATACCTGCGGTGCTTGTTGTTGTTGATGCTGCTGTTGCTGTTGTGCTTGTTTCTGAGGGTGCTGCAGTGGTCGGGAGACTCATTTCTGTGTAGAAAATGTGGAGTTCTTATGAACAGAGGAAAGAAATCTAGAATGATAGTTATATAAGCATGATTTCAGATTGGTTGACATAGTTGTTTCCATGTTTGCTGTAAAGTCTTTATTTGGAGCCATTTGTGTGCTATGAGCTCTATTTCATTTCTTATTGTCATGAGATTTGTATTAAATTCAGTCTCCATACATGTTCAAGTATGTTCAAATTGATACTTGTTAAACTTGTGATTATCGTCCCTGATGTCACAGTAGTTGGAGAAGTTGTTTCTATGTAGTTTTGTACCGATGGCAAAAATGTTGAGAATAAGGCATACCAAAGGAAACACAGCAAGAACCTTTGAAGGTTTTATATAAACAGAATGTGATTGATATG